>NC_053449.1:52471172-52771172 GCF_007990345.1 Gossypium hirsutum | reverse complement strand
TTGTAGCTTCAATCTCTTTAACTGCAAACTATGGTTTCTTCGATCTGCTTCGCTATGAGTACAGGAAGGCAAGACTAGTGTCTTCGATCCGCTTCGCCGTTAGTACGGGAAGGCAAGATCTGCTATCTTTAACCAGCTCCATCACAACCGAGAGAGGCAAGGTCTTTTGTCTTCAATCAGCTCCATCACAACCGAGAGAGGCAAGGTTTGTGTCTTCGACCTGCTTCGCTGTCAATGCAGAAAGGCAAGATCTATTGTCTTCAACCAGCTCCATTACAACCGAGAGAGACAAGGTTTGTGTCTTCGACCTGCTTCGCTGTCAATGCAGGAAGGCAAGATCTGTTGTCTTCAACCAGCTCCATCACAACCGAGAGAGGCAAGGTTTGTGTCTTTGACCTGCTTCGCTGTCAATGCAGGAAGGCAAGATCTGCTATCTTTGACCAGCTCTGCTACAAACGAGGGAGGCAAGGTTTGTGTCTTCGACCTGCTTCGTTGTCAATGCAGGAAGGCAAGATCTTTTGTCTTCAACCAGCTCCATCACAACCGAGAGAGGCAAGGTTTGTGTCTTCGACCTGCTTCGCTATCAATGCAGGAAGGCAAGATCTTTTGTCCTCAACCAGCTCTATCACAATCGAGAGAGGCAAGGTTTGTGTCTTCGACCTGCTTCGCTGTCAATGCAGGAAGGCAAGATCTGTTGTCTTCACTGATCTGTTCTCTAGGGAACATGACTTGTATGTTCTATTTTATGAACTTATTTATGCCTAGTGATTAGGATGACATGATCAGAATGAATCAAATGCTCCTAACTAGATGTGTATGAATGCAAAATGTCATGAAAATGATTCCTTAATGCTTAGGTTATCATCACGCAAAAGCATATTAAGGCTTTATCACTGACGTGCTACAATGCCTTCTTGCTCAGCAGGCGTATCCAAAGAAACACTTAATCTGATTGCCCCCCACTGCGAACGTTAAAGTTCAATCCACTGGGACATAAAATTTGTACCATCAATCTCCCACTGTAACCTAAGGGTAGAAAGATATGGCTTTTCTCAATCTTCTCCTATCACAATTCAAGGATACATAATGTGAAGCTCTTTGGTCCTTTACCCCATTCCCAAGGTGTCATACCAAATGCTCATGCACAATTGCAAAATTTTCTTCTCTGAGAAAACCTATTTTTATTGCTTGGTGAACATCGCTTGTTTGTTCATTGAAGCTTTGTCACCAAAACAACATCTTGTCATTTTGTTCAATCAATGTTTGGACAACAAAATCTGAAAAGATAGTCTTTAACTTAGACTCATCTTTCTTAGATATTTCGCCCTTTAAACTTGGTGTTTTCTAAACAATAGTCCTGTTTCAGGTTCCTATATTATTTAGAAACTTCTAGAGTAATATGCAAAACTTCCATTGTGAAAGTATTATTAGTCCATTAATCATTATTCTAATGCAACATGCTTGCAAAAAGAACATAACAATAGATAAAATAGAATTGATTTGAGAGCATAGCTCGAAATGAATGAATTATCAAGGGTAGCAAGAATAAAAGAGGAATTGATTGGAACACGTATCTTGAAAAAGAATGAAGTATTCCAAGAACAACAACAAATTCAATATATAAATAGTATGAAGGTTAGGTGCCCTAGATATCGCAGCTTGAACTTCTCTGTACAAACTTTCTGAAGACTTTCCTGAGTTTGACATGTGTTTAGTAGATCTACATGACTCTGTCGATGCCCCAAGACGTCGCCTTACCCTTTCAGGTATAGCAAGATCACCACATGCCCCAATCTGATCACTTCATGCCCCATTCTGATCAATATTTGAGCCGCCCTTTGGGTTTTCAACTCAAATCCCCTTTGGCCTAATGTGCCCTTTGCGGGTTTTCCCCTTAGCCTCTCTATTTTTACTTTTTCATTTTTTTTCATTTTTCATTTTTTCATTCATTTTTTAAGTTTTTTTTGTTTGACTCAAAGTGCCCTTTACAGGTTCTCACCTTGGTCCTTCCTTCTTCTTTAAACGAAGTGTTTCTTAACTGGATCCGAGTTTATAGGATTGGCAATCTCACTCAAGATCAGTGCTCCTCTGAAAATGGTCTTCTTTACAACATAGAGACATTCCTGGTTTGGCATTCATTTCCCTTTAGAACCCTTTCATTAAGGAAGAATCTTTTTCAACATCCAGCCCTTTCGTGGAATTCTCTGAGACAAGCCTGTTTATTATGGGCTTATATTATTTATTTATGGTACATCCGACCCTGATGAATAGCTTCTAACCCTTTTCCTAGGGCCAACTGATCACATCGCGATAGGATCCCTCCAACAAGCAATGAGGGGATTTTAATAGGTAAAACTACATCAATCCTGTAAACCAAAAATAGATGTGTTACCCCAGTACAGATGTTTGATAAACAATGAGGGCAAATGGTAATTTCTCATGCCAGTCCTTGTTCACCTCTAGGTAATTCGGTGACAAAACGTGGTGTCTGCTTCTGAATTGATTTCAGACCTTAGTTATCGTGCTATCATTTAAGTTCAATGCATTTTCCAATACCATCCTCTCTGAAATTTTGTATCAATATAGGATGACCTTGATCCATGAAGTAGCCTCTATCCATTTGATGAAGTAATTAATGATCTCAATAGCGAAGCAATGCCTATTAGAAGTCTTCGATAATGGTGATGTCCATGCCCCATTTTGCTCAAAATTTGAGTCGCCCTTTTTCGGGTTTTCAACTCAGATCCACCTTTGGTCAAAGCGCCCTTTGCGGGTTTTCGCCTTGACCTCTCCTTTTTCTTTTTCTTTTTCTTTTTCTTTTTTCTTTTTTTTCTTTTTCTCCTATTTTTGACTTTGATTTTTTTTATTTTTATTTTTGTTTTTTTTTTTGATTTTTTTGATTTTTTTGATTTTTTGAATTTTTTTTTGAGTCTGAACTCATGAGATCAGGCAAGTCCTGGTCATGTTTTTCGACCAGAATCAATGTTATTCTAAAGTCTTCCACTTTCATCTTGTATGTGAAAAATCTTCTTTGGTACCAAATTTCTTTCATAGAGCCCTTTTGGGACGCAACTACGACAGAAAACTTTGGATCTTCCTCTTTAATCCGGACAAAATCCAACAACATCTTGAAGGGATGGAAACTCGACTTCAAATGGGTAAAGCTATGCTGACTCAACGAGAGAGGCATTGCCCCGGCAAAGAATTGCATCGTTCGCACTGTAAATTTCTAACATCGTGCTGTTGTGCAGGCTTTATTATAAGAATCGAGGCATACCCTGGTATGATCATACAAAGACATCTTTGAACTCTAGAGGTAACTCAACAAGGTCTTGCTTCGTTTCTGTGGTCAAGTCAATTCTAGTCTTCACAAAGCTCACAATTTCTAATGATTCCTTAAGAGGTAGGATCTGTTTATCCTCTTATTCTACCATCCTCAACAAGTTTGGTGATAAGCTACAATCTATGTCATCTTCAAAGTCGTGAGATCCCTCTAAACACATGTCTCGCTCAAAAGGAGATTCTAAGTCTGTAGCAGTATCATTCATGTCGTTGATATCCAGGGACCTATTGTAGGTACAAAAGAATATACAAAGAATATATGAAGTTATGTACAATATGATTATGAATGAAAGAATGATTTGGATGAAAGAATAAAAGAATAAAAATAATCATTCAAGAAATGAAAGAATATTGGTTCAAAATATCGCAAAGATGCATTCCATTAAAATAATGATGTTCAGACATGAGCCTATTTCACAAAAAAGTTCATGTTGCCTCTAGGCTAAAAGCAACAAGTGTATTCTGAACATTACTCTAAACAAGCCCTAAATACTACAGGGATTACTTAGAACACTCCCAAATTTATAACGGTCGACATCTAACAAGGTCCCTTCTTCTTATATGTCACTGATGTGAACACTTTCCAACATCTCTATGCATTGTATTCACTCCATTATCAGTCATGACAGGGTAGTGGATTTTTTGCACTAGATGAATCATCAAGTTTAACAATGCCCATACTGATAAGCCTTTCGACTAGCTTTTTAAAGGCCGTGCAGTTTTCTATAGAATGCCCCGTAATTCCCGCATGATAGTCACATTGTGTGTTCGTGTCATACCATTTGAGATACGGAGGCTGTATGGGTTTTAAGCAATGAGGAGCAACAACATGCGCATCGAACAAGCTTTGATACAACTTCTTATATGACGTCGGAATTGGTGTGAACTGGAGCTTCTCGGTACCTGGTTTCACTCCAAATTCTTGCTTTAAAGGACTCTGATGTCTGGTGGTTTCTGTTTTTGGCCGGCCCAGAATGATTGGTTTTGAGTGGCCCTTGTTATATCTGTTTGTATTATCCCCCTATTCCCCTTCTTCCTTGGGGCCTCTATAGTATCTAGGTACTCTGCCCTCACCTGCTTCATTTTTACTGGATCATCACAAGCAACAAGAAAATGGTTCCTCAAATTGGATCTTGGGCCCATCAGGACACTCACTGGTACTATTGTACCAGTCTGATATTGTTGAGATCTTATGGTAAATGGTGCCCCTTGTGGGTGCCCATCTGGCTGGACCTGGACACTTGTCGGAGTACATTCTAGGAAATAAGCAAAATCTTTATTATCAATCCCAGAGTGGTCTATCAGGTCCTTCATTTTTCCTAACCCTCCAGCTAGCAATCAATTGAACTGGCTCATCATGATTCTCTGTAATTCTAGCATCTGATCTCTCATCTCCTGTTGAAATTCGGTCAATTGCTCCTACATCTGTATCTGCATTCGCTCTAATCTCTCTAAACTTTGGTCCATTCCTTTAGTTTCTATTCGGGTACCGCAAGAATGTTGGTTTTCCAGATTTTCTGAAATAATTTTACCTAATTAGGGTCACTTCGTGAAAATCTAATGCATATGATGCAATGTAATGCAAATGCATGAAATGAATGCAAAAGGAGACGTTGATTCTTGGTTCAATTATTATTATGACAACTTTACTAGAAAACAAATCTCTTTACATAAAGCGGATATATATACGGCCTTGCCCTTATATTCTAAGACAACGATCATTTTCTTCATTCGTGCGTTAAGATGAATCTCACGAACTCTTCAAAAGGGACATCTCTTTTATCTCCTTTTTGCTTGATCCGGGCCACGACTCGTTGCTCGCTTATCCTCATGATGCTCGTTGGCTCCTCTTTAAGAAAGTTCAGCGGTTCTTAAATAATCTTCGTAATCTTCGTCATCTTAAATTTTAAAAATAAGTATAAATGAACAAATAATAATAATAATAATAATGATAGTAATAATAAATTTGTTAATAAAATAACCAAAATAACGAAAAAGGATCAAATTGAAATTTTAACACAAAATTTAGGGTCAAATCTGAAATAAATTAAAATAGGACCTAATTGGATGTGCAAACAACTGGGAGGGACCAAACTAGAAATATTCCCTGTTTTCCCAAAACGCGCAATTCCATCAAGGACCAAAATGAAAACGCAACAAATTACCGAGTGCAATTGAAAAAAACAAAACACTTAATTGAAAAATCACTAAAAAGGGGCAGGGCTAAAAGTGCAATTAGCCCTTCAGCAAAAAAACACGCGGATCTGGGGGCATCTGGGTCGGATCTCGGGTTGGCCTCCTAAACGGCGTCGTTTTGGGCGTTCTGGGGCTAGGCCAAAATGGCGCCGTTTCATGCCCCTATAAATTTCAAAAATTTTGCTAAAAACTTCATTTTTCCCTTCTTTCACAAAAAAAAAAACTTCAGAATACTCTCTCAACTCTCCCTTTCCTGGGCACTGCCCAGAATCAGGCCAACACCACCGTCGTGCCGCCGCCGCGCCGGCCACCGTATACGATGGCCAGAAATTTCAAAAATGGTATTTTTATTTTTTTTCGCACTTTTCTCTTTATATTATATGTTTATATAAATAAATAAACAAAAAAAGAAAGAGAATAAAAAAATCTGAGAAGAAATCGAAAATAAAAGAGAACACCGGCAATCACCTTTAAACCTTTTTTTGCTTTTTTATTTCTGTAAAATGCTACCCAAAAAAAAGAAAAAAGACCCTTTACAGAAGTGATATTCGGCTATTTATAGCCCATTACAACCATTTTTTTATAATTTTTCTACTGTCATTGTACTTGTTGTTGCGTGTGTGTTCTTCCTTGCAGGTGCTAGAGGAGTTGGTAGAGCCGGTGAGGCCGCGGCGCTGGTCAGAGGAACGGCGGCGGTAGTTGGGGTCGGTGCACGGCATCAGGGATTAAGTGCGGCGCATGAGAAGCAGGGGGTAAGGTTCTGAAACCCTAGTTTTTTTTTATTTGGTTTGGGTCATTCATTTTTTTTAATGTTTGGGCCTGATTTGGTTGTAATGATTTTTGGGTTTATTTTGTTGGGCTTCGGGTTTTGGTCTAGGTTAGTTTGAATTAAGTTTGGGTATTGGGCTTGGTTGGTATTTGGGTTAGGCTGTTGGGTTTATTTTTGGGTCTGCTATTGGGCTATTCGGGTTTGGGTTTCTGTTTAGGTGGGTTGATTGGGCTAGTGTTGGGTTTGGTCAGTTGGGTAGGTCAAAATGGGCCTGTACAACATATTTACAATACTTTTTTAAATACTTTTTTAAAGTTTAAGAAATATAAGGAAATAAAACTCATACTTTTAATGAATATTAGAGTTTTAAAGTATATTAAACTTATCTTGATTTTGATGCATATCCAGTTAATAATAAAATATTTATAACTTACGAAAACCCAATGGAACAAAACCTCGATTAAGGAAAAAATAGTACAATGCGTATTTACCCCCCCACATGATAACATCACAAGATATCTCAAATTCTATATATTCAATCTTGAATGTTAGCTTTTCAAATGATCACTTGAACGCGTTTGCTAAACGTTTGTATCACCATTCTTTTGAAAGTCATGAGGGAGAGAAAAAATTAAGAAAATATATTTAATCTCTTCAAGAGTTCCAACAATAATCATAGCAAACTTTGATCATGATCATTCTATAAAAATAGAAATAGGTATGTTGAATCTTTTTACCACATATGTTCAAATCATTTTAATTTATATGAATATTTATACAAACATATAGAACAATTTTTCAGGAATTTCTATATGCTTTTAGCATTCTAAATTCTTCAATGATTTTAATATAAACTTCACTATATGGTGCGTCATATAAATGTTGTAACAATCATTATAAGTTCAAAAGTAATACATTTTAATCTCGTTCTTAATGCGTTTTTGCATGAATAATCAATGCAAAATGGTGAATTTTATGCTCCTAATCCTTTAAATCTTGTTTCTATACTTAGGAGAGCATTTGGGAGCAAAACGAGTGAAAACGGAGCGAAAATCAAACAATTGGAGCATATTTCAAGAGCCACACGGGCTGGGCCTTCCCACACAGGCTGGATACACGGTCGTGTGAGCCACATGGGCTGTGTAACACCCATAACCCGTATCTATTGCCGGAATAGGGTTACAACGCATTACCATATAAAACACGGTTCAAAATAGTCATATTACACATGCTTTAAAAACCCACCATTCAAAACATATATACTTCTTACTCCTATAATTCAAAAATCAAATTATAAGATGACTCATCACATTACAAATTCCATGCGCATACATTAAGACATCCAAGCATTTTTTTTTTACTTCTTAAGCTAAATATCAAACATATTAATTCATACTTCTATTCATGTGCATAAAACCAAACAATCTATATCGCTCGACTTATTGTCCATTAGAAAATGCAGCATAATTAATTTCACCAAATAGTCAAGTTTAGCATATAAACATCTTATCTTCTATTTAACTAGCAAACTAACCATACAATTTACACCCAATTCGCATGTTAATTATTAAGCCTAAAATACATATAAAACCAATTCATACTTTACCCACTTGACTAACATTAGCCATTTTCCAAGTGCTTTGGCCGATTCAAAATGTGCCAATTCCATACAGTATAAATCATGTCAAAATTTCATATACACACCCAAATCAATTTATTATATATATATATCCGGTCATGCAAATTAACTTCTATATAACATTTAAATCACATACAACCTTTGCCATCCTATATTAAGCCTAAATAGTCAAATCATAATAATGACATAAACATTTCATAAACTTAAAAGAACACATACAATGCAAATATTTTATACTTACAATAATAAGTCAATTACCATAATCGATCATACCACTATGTATACATATAGCACATTTTCTTTTTTAATTCAAACATTAAAACCATTAGCCCTTTACATACCGAATTATCAAATAACTTATCAAAGACATTTATACATTTGTTTACATTTCATCAACCAAATATATATAATAATATATGAATTTCCATTTTCAATCCATTTCACCAATGTACTCATGCCATTACAAATTTAGTCAAATTAACCATTTCAATTTACCCAATATTCATAGCATAACATAGTCCACACATAATGAATACAACCAAATTCAAAATTAACATATAACTAAATACTTAACTACATGATTTGATCACCAATGCCGAATCACAAACTAGATTATGACCATCACCTATATTTACATCACATAAATATAAATAACCATTATTTTATCTTCAATATATATCATATTTTACCTATTTAATCAAGTCAAATCTCAATACCATTCCATCACACAAATTAGACCATAAATCATACTTACAAATTAAGCTAATACATGATGAAAATCACTATCATTAGCATCATTAACAAACCACAACCATAACACATCCCTCATCCATATCAAGCTTACCAAAATAAAATAATTATAAACCATATATATATATCATTACGTCTTACCAAATTCATATACCAAGCATACCCCACGCCTTTACTATGACCAAAATTACTTAAACCTTGGATCATTAGCATTAGATCAAGCCATTTTCGCATGGCTGAATATATATACAACAACTAAATTAAAACTAGCCTATACATGCCACATAACCAAAAACTCAAAGTTATAATTTACCGAAGCGATAACCGGATAGTGTGATGACGACTCCAACGACTTCCAACCCGAGCAAGTATTTGGAACTCTAAAAATATAGGAAAAACACAGAGAGTAAGCTATTACAACTTAGTAAGTCATGAGCAATTAAATAACTTAACAACATTTAATTACTTACAACAAAATCAAATAATGTTTTCAATGTTCATATCCATTTCCATAATTGAAAAATACATTTATCAAACACATACTATACATCAAATCCATATTTAACCGAATACACATAAGTTTAACATTTGGCCGAATATATATAATGTCATTCACATGTGCAGCTCTCATTTTTAACCTCATTATTACATATCAATTTTGACCGAATGTAAACTACATTATCAACTCATTTTTAACCAAATTAAATTATACTAGCATAATCACATTTAACCTCAAGCTTAACGTTTCATATAAAACATGTGTTTTCTTAAGTAAATCTTATCTTAACCGAATGTGTATATATATATTCAAAGTGTCATTCAATTCAAAGATATAATATCATTATATATCCGAATATATATTTTTACACACATATACATATAATTTTGAATCAAAATATAACATCATATGCATATACATAACACATGGCCGAATATGCTTAACCAATGTACATATGTTCACATTAGTAACTTATATAATTTGTATCACAAACCAACTGGCCAACTTACCTTATTTTTAAATAGGTAGTCAAGTAACTCATACCTGATCGTTTAGCTCGTTTTACACCTTCGATCACAACTTATCATTGCCCGTTAAACCATTCGGAATTTAATAGGATACTCGGATAATCACTTATATCGAACAATGCCAACGTCCCAGACGTGGTCTTACATGCTATCTCATATCGATGCCACTGCCCCGGACAGGGTCTTACACGAATCAAATACGATGCCAATGTCCTAGACATGGTCTTACACGTAATCACATATATCGATGCCATCGTCCCAGACGTGGTCTTACACGAAAACACATATCGAAAATCGTATGTCATGACATATGTATCCTAGCAATTCCTAAGGTTCGTACGGGGCTTTCAGACGTCGTAACTCAGTCGAAACAAATTCATAAACATAGCTTCAAAGCTTATTTTCATTTGGTTAACACATGTATAATTTCACATATTTCCTTTCAGCATATAAAATTCATATTTAATTAAAATAAACAATATATATTTGCTTATAAACTTACCTCGAATATCGACGGGTATATAGAACGACTATTCAACAACTATTTTTTTCCCCCGATCCAAGTCTGATTTCTTTTGTTCTTGATCTATAAAATTTAAAATTAAGCTCATTTAAACACAATTTCATTCAATTTAATCCAAAAACACATAAATGAGAAAATTACTATTTTACCCCTGACATTTTATACTTTTTACAATTTAGTCCAATTTGCATAAAACACAAAACATACAAAATTTACACATAACAAGCTTTGGCCGAATATTCATTATGCCCATACAAGCCCACAAAATTCATTTATTTCATATTTTAGTTCCTCAATTTATTATTTTTGTAATTTTGCCCTAATTACTCAAATTCATCAAAATTTCCAATACAAAACATGCTAACCCAAAACATATCTTCAATAATTCATCATCAAACATCACAAAACACAATTATTCATCAATGGCATAACTCAAAATATTCATCAAAATCAGAAATTGAAGCATGGGTCGAGTAGTATTCGAAGCAACGATCTCAAAAATGTAAAAATTATCAAAAACTGAAACAAAACTAACCTTGAATTAGCTCCAACAATGGCCGAATGTATGAACCTCTTCTTCTTATTTTTTTTCTTAGCATTTTCGGCTAGTTAGTGGACAAAATGAATGACCACTTTCATTTTATTATATTATAACATATAATATATTAAATCATTTACTTAATTAACCTTTAATAATAAATATAAAACCTTTATATAAATAAGTCAAAACTGTCCACTAACTTAAATTATGGCCAATTTTCAACTTAAACACTCCATGTTAAAAAGACAAATGCAATTCGGCCCTTGCACATTAAACCACCAAATTTTCATTTTACGCGATTAAGCCCTTTTATTAAATCGGACATCTAAATGATAAAATTTTTAAACGAAATTTTAGCACATACTAATTCACACATTATAAACACCAAAAATAATTTTAAAATATTATTTTTATTTTTATTTTTTTACTCGGATTCGTGGTCCTGAAACCACCATTCCGATTAGGATCAAAATCGGGCTGTTACAGGCTGCCACATGGCCATGTGCCAAACCGTGTGGATTTCGCTAGTCGCACTTCGGACATGCGAAAAAACATAATTTTTAGGTTTTTCGGGCATTTTAAGACCTATAAATACCAAATATAATAAGAGAAAAGGGAGTCATTAGAGAATATTGAAGAAAACAACTCGAAAAACGCCATTAAAGTCGACTCTAATGAAGCAGACATAACAAAATGGTACAGACTACAAAAATGAAATGCAACGAAAAGATCGTGATTTTAAACCAAATTATCAAATTTCGACAGAAAGTTAAGAAATAATCAACTCATGGTTTTACTCTATTATTTAAGTCCCCAGTGGAGTCGTCAAGCTGTTGACACCTTTTTTTTTTGATAAAACGGGGTCGACTTGGATTTTGAAAATGAAAACGAAAACGGGAGTCGCCACTAATCTTTTTTGATGAGGTGTGATCGGGTCACCTCGAAAAGTGGTTGTTTTTAACAAAACGATTTGATTTTATTAAAACAACGATTTTGGTCCACGAAATTCAGAAAAACGGGTTCGGAAGTCGGTTACGTACGAGGAAGAATTAGCACCCTCGTAACGCCCAAAATTGGTACCTAGTTGATTAAGTAATGTCTTAGTGTCAAAGATTGAAAACTTTTAAAAGATTTAAAATACAATCCTTTATTGAAATGTTAAAAATTTTCGGGAAAATGGCATATTTCACGTTAATCGAGAAAGAGAATTATATCCAGTAAGTTAGGACACAATGTCTTGAATTCTCGATGCGCGAATGAATGCCAAAAATTTACTTATTTAAAATATTTAGCTATCTCGAATTTTTAAAAAAGGGATCATGCCCAGTAAGTTAGGACACGATATTTTCTTAATTCCCGAGATCGTTTAAAACTTTAATTTAAAAAGATTCGTATATTTAGATTTATTGTGAAAATCGAAACCCAGTAAGTTAAGGTACGACCTTCTCGAATCTAAACACGAGGTTTTGCTTATTCAAAAATCATAATTTATGCATTGAATAAAATTAATCTAACACGAAATAGTATAAATAAAACATGATATTAATACTCGTAATGAAACAATAATGAACCCGATAATGTAAGTATGAATAATACGAGCAATAGCAACGAAAATGAATTAAATAAAAGGACAAATCAATAGCATACAAAATAACAAGTATATGAGCAAATAAAATTAAAACATTCGTTCAAAATAATAATGAAAATGTAAATAAATAACTAAATAAATAAAATGAATAAAATTATAAAAATGTAAAAAGCTATATCTATGTACATATATATATAAAAATTATAGGATATAATAAAAATATATAAGTATGTATTTGTATATGTACATATGTGTATATAAAAATTATGAAATGTATAAACAATAATATACACAAAAGCATGAACGTATATATATACTTATCATAAAATAAGTATGCATGTATATAAATATATTTTGAAACTATAAAATATGTAAAACATATGAAATGTAGAATGTACACATGTATGTATATTAAAATATATGTATATGTATTTACAAAATATAAAAAATGTATAAATACATATATATATGAGTAAAATATGAAAATATGTGTATATATGTACATAAATTAAAATGCATATATATAGGTATATATATAAATGAAATATGTAAGAATATACTTATAATGATTTAAAAATGTACACATATATATATTATAGGGACTGTACGTATACATATGTAGGGATTATAAAATGTATATGCCTATTTATATATTAGAAATATGCATGCTTATATATGTATGTGTGTATATAACAAGATTTTGGAATAAAAAAAAGGGTGCAACCGAATAAATAATAATAATATAATAATATTAATAGTATTAAATAATTAATTTTAATAGAAAAATAACTAAAATAGCAGATTGAGGATTAAATTGAAAATAAACGGAGTTTTAGGGCTGGATTCAAAAATGGAAAACACAAGGGGACTGATTTATAACGCGCGCGAAGTCCGGAGGATTGATTTGGAAAATATCCCAAGCCCTGCGCACAGCGTTTTGACGCGGACTGAAATGAAACAAAAATAAAACTATGCGACTAAATTAAAATAAAAGAAAAGAAAGAAAAATGGCTAAATTGCAAAGCATTGCAAAAGTGGAGGGACTGCGCGCGAAAATATCCCTTTTTAAGAAAACACGCGGATCCTCCCCTCAGGGTCGGGTCACCGCGCGAGTCAGGGCCAAAACGACGTCGTTTTAGCACCTAACCCTTAATGTCAAAACGGCGTTGTTTCATATGTTTATAAAAGCTAATTTTTTTTTTTTGAAAAATTTCATTCCTCCCTGCTTCTTTAAAAAAAAAGCTGATGGTTCTTTCAAACCTCTCCCTCTCCTCCGGCCAAAACCCAGAAACCAGTGAACAGGGCCGCCGCGTCACCGCCGTGCCGTCGCCACACACGACGTTCGGACTCCGGGTAAGTTTGTTTCCCTATTTTTTCTCTTTTTTTATACATTCGACGTATGTATATACATTGCTTTTCTTTTTAAACTAAAAAAAAAAGAAAGAAAAAAAAACTTCGTAAAAATAAAGAGAAAGTAAGAAACCTTTTCGTTTTTTTTTGTTGTGTTTTTTTGCTGTTCTTAACCTTGAAACTTTTTTGTATTATTTCTTTTTTTGAGAGAAAACAACAAAAACCGAGAGCCTTTTTTACAATATTTTTCCCCCTTACATCGTTTTGTTTCTGGGCTTATAAAGCCGAAATACAAAAATTTTCCTTTTATTTTTCGCTGTTTTAAAACTTTTGTTACGCTGCCTCTCTTGTCTTTCATCTCTTGGTTGTTGTTTTCTGTTTCTTTTTCCATGTTTGTTGCAGGTCTTGACGAGGCAAGTCAGAGGAACAAACCCTGACCCTTTCCATTTTGGTGCAACTAGAGGCCTCCTCGGGTGGTGAGCGCGCTGACAGCAGCACATGGAGGCAGCGGCGCCTTAGGGTTTCAGTTCCTGTTGAAATCAGTTAAGGTTTCGGGTTGTTTGGGCCATTAGTTTTTTCTTTAGAATTGGGCTACAAAAATTTTGGGTTTTGGGCCAGGCAAAATGGGCTTGTACAAGGACGACATAAATCTACCGAATTAGAGTCAAATCTAATAGGGAAATCCATAGATCGAGTTGATGTGATAATAAGAATTTTAAATAGAAAGAAATTTCAATTATTCAATCTAGAGTCAGTTGCTCTTATTCTTGAAGAGATATATTAGCATAATTTAGGGATTTCTACGGATTAAGATATTAAGTGAATAAATTGTTTAATTCAGATTAATAATGATAGATGCAGTCTAGGGTGGATTTTTCATGGGTATTGTTTTGCTTCTTGGTTAATATCTGATTATTTTCCTAATTTATTCTTTATCGAGTTCTTAGTTAATTGATTTAGTTAATTTTATTTTAATTCAATCACTTCGATTTTTTGGTTAGATAATAGAAAGACGGTAATTACTAGTATTTTTAGTCCTCGTAGGAACGATATCTTTGCTCACCATAGCTATACTATTTATCATAGGTGCACTTACTTTTGTCGTATTTTTAGTTGGTTTCATGGCCATCACATTAGATGTATGTCAAATCTTTCATGAACTACCAAATCAATAAGATATCTAAACATTATTGCATCCGCCATAAAAGAATATTATAATCAATGTTAGGACTTAATGAAAAACTCATTTATTTCATTTTAGCAAAACTACCCGTTTGTATCTCAATGGCTTTATATCTTTGGACGTTTGGACTATTGGTCTAGAAATTGCACGAATTTAATACTACTTGAATTGCATCTTCCCATTTTGACTAATTTATTTTATGTCTATAATTCTCAACAAATTTATTGAAAATCCTTGTTTTCTTTCATTATTTCAATAATAAGATCACATGCAAAATCATTGTCGACAACTTTCTATTTTTCATTGTTTCATATTTTCTCGTATTAATATAAATTATCGAGATTTATTTATTTTCATTTTCAAGTACCTGAATCTCTTCTGTAGTTTTAAAAATTAGTTTGTCTTGAATCTTTTTGGGAGCACCCACCTCCACTATATAACCATCCATATTTATTTTTTATTTATTTTTACAATAATTTTCATTTTTGAAACCAATAAAACTATCATGCTTCAACATGCATTGCTTTCATTTATACTAACAAGTTGGCCTACTAGGACATCAATTCAAATCAAAACTTTAGTCGATATATAACACTTGGTTATTCTTATCAAATCAGTAAATACATCTGGTAGATAACTTGTAATAAAATGAACTATCTTTTTGAACTTCTGGTTCAAATTACTTTCTATGAAGATCTAGATAATGATAACTCGTTTTAAGTAATTTATTTCATCCAACTATTATTTTTCTCCTCCATGATATTAAGAAACTGTCAAATCAAAGTTCTAATCACCAAATCATGTCATAATTGAATCTCCAATTTGGTCAAGACATTTATTAATAAAAGTAGACTCGTAATTAATATATTCTCAATGTTCTTTGAATACTCATTTTGTGCATTGTGGTAGATCAACTTGAACATATTTTGCACATTCAAAAACTCTAAAATTAGTTGTATTTGGCTCTTGACCAAAAGTCAATTGTGATGTGGAGTATTTATCATGACTTATGACATGATGCGTACAATTGCCGATTCATATTATATCCTTATACTAAAGTTTTGTTCTCAAAAGATATGGTTTAGCTACTAAATAAAGGTATTTAATCATTAATTCTGGTAAGTCATTTTATATGTATAAGCAACAGGTTTTGTGATAGTTATTTGCACTAACAATCTAGCATACAATGATCATTTAAAGTCTGAGAAATAAACTCACCAACATTAGTAAGAATTATCTCGATTGCATAATCTGATGTTTTGTTCTTAAACAAACAATTAGACAATAATTTTCACAAACTACAGATTGTTAGTTGATAATTCACATGTGAATAACTTGTAAATGTATCTACTAAATCATATCAAAACATCTATTTGTTTGATGAAAAGGGCCCTTATTTCTTTCCGAAATGAAATAGATCAAATCTCAACTTTTATCAGTGAGGTTTAATAAATCTTATTTGAGAACAAACAACACTTGGTAAATGAAGAATCTTTGGGTTCAACTTCAATGTAAATTATCTTTTTGTTGCATCATTATTGATCAAGATGATCAAACTGGTCATTCCAACTAATTATTATATTTGGACAAATAAACTTTTGGCTTACTATGCACGTGATTCAACAAAATTAATGTAAACTTCTGATTTACCACCATATGTGATTTAACCATAGTAATATATGTATAGCATGAATGGAGGAAAAGGCATTAATTTTTAAATACAATTTTTTTACCAGAAATTGATAGATTTAATACATAAAAATTAATATTCTCCTCTTCCACAATCTCAAAATGATATTCGTTATAACAAATATCCTTTTAAACTAAAATAATTTATTTGAGACTGATTAGAACATAATACATTAATTATCGCTTTGTTTCTTCGAATAATAATGTATAAGCTCTTCTAGAGCCTTAAATTAATTTTATATTATAAAATATTGGTTCGTTCATTATCAAACAAGATAGTATGTATTGTTGTATTGTCTATGTGATATATGTTTCCTTTCCTTTAAGAAATATTTATTTAATGATAAAATTTTCAGATGTACTATAAGTATATAACCAACAACTTTTCATAAATTGTCTCCCTTCTTTGTTGTTCTATTATTTATCTCTATATATCCAATTCTAGTGGTGAGAAAAATTATTACTAGTAAGGAATCCAATAATTAAGTAATTTGTATCACAATTCATCAAAAGAATACAATTCATGCTTAATAATGTTTAGGCATACATCAAGAAAACAACCAATGGCCTTTCATACCACATCGATATCTTCACTCCTTAAAAGGGTTCTCTTTGGAATTCTTGTTTTTTTCTTACTTTTCTTCAATTTTCCACTTCTAGTGGTGAAAAGAATTATTATGATCGTCTCTTTGACAATTATTATTGTTTTACGTACCACGTCCATGTCCACAACTATATCTTTCATATTTATTATGTATGCATTCATTTCAGGAAATGGAGCAGGTCTAATAAGACAGGCTTCGTGAGTTTCATTAGAAGCTCGTTATTTTGTTTAATCACAAGTAAATATAATATTAACTCAAAATATTTCTTTAAACTTTTTATTCACAGTGTTGCTACTATAATAGCACATTTGAAGCATGAAATTGAATTTTTTTTCCCTAATAAGGTCTCATTAGTAATATTCTCCCACATTATTTTTAATTGAGAAGTCAATATTGCAAAATTATATTCACTCACAATTTTAAAAGATTGCACTTCAAGTGTACCTAATCATAACAAGATTTAGATAGAATTATTATGTTCTATTGTTCACATCTTTCTTTTAAATTATTCCACAATTCAAGTGGGTCTTTAACATTCAAATATTTTGCTTTCAACCCTTCAAGCGGATGATGGCGAAGGAAGACGATGGAGATAATCACTACTAATTTAACAGTCAATCAAGCCTTTAAGCATAAATATCATGCATTCAATAATTGAATCTTTCTCTATCCTTTTCAAAATAAAGATAAGTATATGAGTATCATGCATAATATAATTCAATATTTGAATTGTTCTCTATCAAAATATGTAGATATTTATGGCAAAAGTTATTCATACTAAATATAGTTTTTATTTTCTCATTCACAACCTCAATATGAAATCCATTACAATGAATGAATCCTTACTAATTTTGTTCTTCATATATTGATATATTAGTTCTTCTGGAGCTTTTAACTAATTTTGTACTATAAATTATTGTAATAATATTGGTTTATTTCGGTACTAAATAAGATAAATACTTTCTACTGCAAGGATGGTATTCGTCGCTGCAAAATATTTGGGCATATGCCAAATATATGACTAATGATCTTTCATATAACATTGATAACACAAGTTATCCCTGTCTTTTGAAGGGTTATATTGAAAACTCTCATTGTTCTTTTATTTATTACCATGTTTTCATTTCTAGTGGTTATTATTATACTATTTATATCGTACATGATCATATTCTTAAATTATTTTTATGCTTGTAGTCACTTCAAAGAATGCAACAACTTGTAAAGATTTTCATTATAAACAATCATTTGAAAATAGTATATTACAAATATGAACCCACCAATATTTAATAATCTAACTAAATAATTCAATTAAATTTAAAATAAATAATCAAAATCATACCTTGAATTTTCTTTAGCGTTACAAGGTGGTGGAATGGTTAAGGAGCTTGAAAAAATTGTGTTTGTGATGTGAGTGCGAAACTCAGGGTTTGAATTTTTTCCAAAATCGAGAAAAAAGATTAGAAAATTATGATGATAAAATGTTATAAAAGATAAGAGAGTAAAGGAATTTACATGATATTCACAATATTACTCCAAAAATGAAATAAAATTTTAATTATAAAACAATTATAACAAAGTTAATAAAAGAATGACTTCGTAAAGAAGAAAAGAATAATTCGGGGATGGAGCTCCCCCCTTCTCAATTTTCTCCTTCAACTCCAACCCACTGCTCCACTCTTTGAAAATTCAACTCTTCTTTTCTTCCCCAAAAAGCCCCACTCACTGAGTCACTTCTCACTCTCAAACCCCGTAAAAAAGCAATTTCCCAGAAAATGTCTTTCTCCACCCGGCAGAGGCGAGCGACGGTGTCGGATCTTCCTTCATCGTCGTCTCCACCACAACCGTCGAAGCCTGAATCATACACGAAAGTGGATAAGCCAGGACGATCATCATCGGACGGCGTCGGCGAAGACCGCGGATTGGGGTGGTTCACGGTGTTGTTTGCTTTGGGAATGCTACGGTATATGAGCGCCACATCAAATATAATACACGACTGCGATGAAGTCTTTAATTATTGGGAGCCTCTTCATTATCTTCTCTATAAATCCGGCTTCCAAACTTGGGAGTATAGGTAATCGCCTTTACCTACGCATTCAATCTTACTTTATACGTACTTGCCCATAAGATTATACTTGATTGTACTTTTTTTTCAAGTTGGCTGAAAGCGGATCGAAAAATGTACTTTTGAATTAGAAAAAGAAAAATTATATATATTTTTCAAGTATAAGAAAATGAAGTTTTGTGGAAAGATGTTCTATTTTTAGTTATTAAAATTATTGTGAGTGAGAACTGGAAAGTGAGGAACTGTAATGGGACTCTTTGGGGAACATTATGCTGTTAGTATTTGTAAAATATACTCATTGAAGTAAGAAATGAAGTCAGCTACTGCTAGGTGATCCATAAATTTCGTACTTATGGTCTATAGATCAATGCTTTATGTTTTTGAGTGTGTTAGATGGTGCTTGTGTTCATCAGTAAGGATTCGTGTAGATTTTCTTTAAAATAGGTCTGAATGGAGCTAATCGATGAACTTAGTTGGGATTGTTTGTGTGATAGTGTGTATGATTTGGAAATGGATTTTGATTGAAAATTTCAGGTAATACCTAATTGCATGACATGGTTGGAATTAGGGTTGTAAGTGAACCGAAGAGGTTTTTCATTATTACAAAGTAGTTACATATGGTTATCATATTACATTTGATTTATTTCCTTCATCTGTAGATGCATTCTTTTTTTTTTTTTTCTGGGAGCATGAATCTATTTGAGTTATAAAAACTTGTCTAAACTCTACCGTTTCATTGAAAACATTCTTATCTTGCATTCTTATTGCTAATTGGAAAATAATTTGTCATGGTGAGCAGATTTTTCTCAGTTGTCGGGAACTGTTTGACTGAGAGTTATCTCATTTGTATGTTCTTTGCAGTTCCGAGTTTGCGCTCCGATCATATTTGTACATTATTTTCCATGAGTTAGTGGGCCGACCTGCTTCCTGGCTGTTTGCTGAAGAAAAAGTAAGTTTTCAAGCTTTGGATGATGTTAATTATCTGTTGTTGTTTTCTTCTTTATAAAGAAAACATAAAAAACATACTTTATAGTTGCCCTTTTTATCTTACAGGTGAGAGTTTTCTATGCGGTGAGACTCTTTCTTGGTTTTCTATCTCTTATTTCAGATGCTACTCTAGTGGTAGCACTTTCCAGAAAATATGGAAAGCGGCTTGCATCTTATGCACTTGCAATGCTCTGCTTGGCTAGTGGTTGTTTCTTTGCCAGCACAAGTAAGTGGTTTTCTCCGTCTTCCTTTGTCAATCTCGAGAATGATGATATATAAGTTTTTGTCATGCTTTTCTTTGTTGGTTTTAGGCTTTCAGCTGCTTCTAACAAAGTAATCAATAAATGTGCTTTTAAGCTATATGAGAATGCCTAACAAATTCTGTTTTTCTCTCAAATTGCTATAATTTATCACTGTGATAATTTTTTTTTCCAGGTTTTCTTCCTAGTTCATTCTCTATGTATGCTATGAGCCTCTCATCAGGGTTATTTCTACTTGAGAAACCTGCATGGGCTGTTGCTGTTGCAGCTGTGGGTGTAATCCTAGGTTGGCCATTTTCAATCTTGGCATTTCTTCCACTGACCTTCTACTCTTTAGCTAAACAATTCAAACAAGCATTTCTTTCTGGTGCTGTCACCTCAATAGCTCTTCTTGTAAGTAAATTTAATCATTCCATTTGGTTATTATCTGTAAACTATCTGGATATATGGTTTTGATATCTTAACTTATTTGACATTAACATTTTGTAATTGGTTCATATTTAGTTTTTCCATTTGTTGTTCAATTGTGAATAATTGAAGTTCGTTCTCCAGGCACTCTCCATACTCGTTGATCACTGCTACTACCAACGCTGGACATCATCTGTTTTTAATCTCTTAGTATATAATGTATTAGGAGGTGGTGAGAGCCATTTGTATGGGACTGAGGGGCCACTTTTTTATATAAGGAATGGGTTTAACAACTTCAACTTCTGTTTCATCCTTGCTTTGCTTTTCCTGGGAATTCTGCCAATTGCAAGGAAAAAGTATGCCCCTGACTTGCTTATTGTAATCTCTCCTCTTTATATATGGCTGGCATTTATGTCTCTGCAGCCGCACAAAGAAGAAAGGTACAATTAATCTTTATCCTAAATGTCTTTAGCAAATTTTGTTTATATTTTGTTTCCTGCTTTTCCCTGACATAAAATAGATAAATTAATGAGGAACACTCCGATATATGACTTTTAGAAGTTTCAAGGAGGGTTCAGAAATTGTTTTGGTCCAAAACTTTGGGCTAATTTGAATGGCATGTTCTGCAAGGGAACAAAACAGAGCACATTTGTCATTGTCTCTTTACATGTCCCGAACAATCTTTAATATCGGTCTTGCCTGCTTCGATCTGTAACAGTCCATTATATTTAATTGTCATGCAGATTCCTTTATCCCATATACCCTCTTGTTTGTGTTGCTGCTTCTGCTGTCATTGAGAGTTTTCCTGAACTTTTCCGAGACAAATATAATCCCTACGATAATTCTATTATAGTTATGGTGGGCATCTTCTACACCTATTTAATTCTCTATGCCTACAACACTCAGCTCTCATTCAAATGGTATTGGCATTTTTACGCAGATGGCCAAATTTCTTAGACCTGTGGCCCTCAGCCTCATATTATGTGCCTCACATTCACGTACATTCTCATTGATCAATGGCTATGCTGCTCCAATGGAGGTTTACAAGATCTTGGAGCACCATGATGATGCAGGATCTGGTAATGGATAATCTCTTATATGATGCACTGTCCCTTGTTTCATTTTGTTATTAGTGAACCTACAAAGAAAAATGAATTTTCTTTTTGACAGCAATGTAGCGTTGACATTTATTTTTATGTAGAACTTTATCAATAATGCATAACATGTTTTTGCTTTGTGTAGTTTTTTTTTTTTTTTTTTTTTGTTTCTAGTAGCTATAGCCTTCCTTTACAATTGCCATGTAGTCCTACTAAAAGTTTCAAAGATCCATTCTTTTTCTAGATTTTCTTTATTGTTTATACTTGGCATGTATGCTGAAGAGTGCTGTTACCAACAAGAACGAAAGCTTTATTGCAGGTTCTGTACTTTGTGTTGGAAGTGAGTGGCACCGTTACCCGTCATCATTTTTTGTTCCTGATTATATTGGTGAAGTGAGATGGATTGATGATGGATTCCGAGGTCTTCTTCCATTCCCTTTCAATGATACTCTGGGAGGGACTGCGGCAGCACCACCATACTTTAACAATAAAAACAAGGCATCAGATGAGCAATATGTAATTGACCCTTTCTGTGACCTAGTTCATAGAAAATAACCTTAATCTTTATGCTTTGCATTTGTATGTTGACCCACCCTGACTTGCAGCTCCGAGATATTGAAGCTTGTACATTCCTGGTCGAGCTGCAGCTGAACCGACCTTTCCCTTATCGTGGAAATGACCTATCAGCATGGGAGGTACAAGCAGAATATTTGGTTTCTATTTCCATTTTCTTCTTTTCTATTGTTCTTTCACATATGATATATTGAAATTGGAATTGTTTCAGCCTATTGCAGCACTACCGTACTTGGACAGGGAGCTCTCACCTGCCAAGTATCGGTCATTTTTCATCCCATACTTGTGGCAGGAGAAGAATGTCTTTGGCATGTACAAACTTCTGAAAAGAGTATCAAAGCCAGAATGATAAACGACATGTTGGTTATTTCCTCGTTTCTCATGTTCTTTCCTTTCAGAATTATTGTGATCATTGACTGCTTAGAACTGTATTATCTATTTTTCCCTTTTTTCATGTTATTCCAAGCGCATGCTTATCCGGAAGGGTAAAAAGGAGGGAAAATTTTGAACACTAACTTGCATTGTTCCCAATGTTTGGACAATTTTGTAGTATTTTCTTCATATAGGCTTTACGTTGTGTTTGTGCTAATATTTGTTCTCTTGTTACTTGGTTTGTTGGTTTACTTAATGGTTTATAAAACTTGGGTTTCCCTTTTCTTTTGGGTTAGCAAGCAAAGATAGGAAATCAGCAGATCAAACGTTTTAATGCAGTTGGTTGAGTTTCATACAGCACATTATTATCATTTTACAAAGCTGCATATGTTGCAACAAGCATGGATTTCGAATCTAATCGAAACAATTGAAATCCATAATTTATTCTTGAACTGCCACTCTTTCATTACAACAACGAAAAGAATTAAGGCTTGAATACTGGTGGAATCTAGGTCTTCTCGGGTATGAAATGGTTTAAAGAGTCGTGGGATTTAATGAAATGCAAATCTGGGTGCATGTTTGAAATGTAAGAAGGTTATAAAATAAGGGGCACTGGTGTGAGTGTCAGTCTTTGGATATCAGCTCCTAGATTTTGAAGCTTCATGTCAATATTCTCGTAGCCTCGTTCAATATGTGCAATATCATGAATCTGAGTGGTTCCTTTTGCAGCCAATCCGGCTAATATAAGTGAAACCCCACCTCTCAAGTCTCTTGCAATAACACGAGAGCCTTGCAATGAACTGTCACAGGTCACCATCCAGTGGGTCAATGATTCCAAATAAAACCAACATCGTATCAAAGTTTACCTTACCTTCCTTCGTCAAACCCGTAAACTAGTGCATTTCTCCCGCTGACCTGAATTCTCGCTCCGAGCTTCTGCAGTTCCCTTGCTATATATCCAAATGAAAAAAATGCTTATGGCTGATTTCATGAAAGAAGCAAGCAAGCATAGAATGGGCCAATATATATGTCACCTAATAAGTCACTAAACTTTTAATGTGTTTATGTTTTGATCATCCAGTTATGAAAATTTTCAATTTCGTTACTAAACTATCCAAATTTGTTCTTTTAGTTGGGGTCATTTAAATCTGAAACAGGTAGATGACATGGCTGTTTATTTCTCAAATAAGCTACATGAATGGTCACTGAACTAAGCTCACTATTTATGTTTTGATCACTCAACTATAAAAAAAATTCAAAATTAGATTTTTAGCCCTAAACGTGGCCTTCTATTATTAGCCCAATAACAAATTGTCTATGTCCTATCAATTTAGTCTTAATTCTAAATAAATCACTAAATTAGACCTAAACATTCTTGTTAGTATTTGACACTAGTGTCACAGGCCTCTAATCAAAGTCTGTAATAAATGCACACAGAGCCTCTCATGGAGGTCAATTGATTAAATGGTGCTCATTTGAACCACTAAACTAACCCGATTCATGGAACATGTGAAGAAGCTTATCTAAAGTCTTGGTGACTCAATGGAACCTCAAGTAAAACTAGGGTTACCAAAATAAATATATAAAGTAATCTTAAAAGATTTTGTAATCTTAACGGGTCTTGAAAAGTTCCTTAAGAATCTCAATTTGTAGATTAGTTTTGATCTCGACCATCGATGTAATTTAAATTGTACCGTTAGATTTTGGAGAACATCTATAAATAGAGACCTTTTCCTCATTTGTAATTATCTCATTTCTTCCATTTGATGCTAACAAGGTTTGAGTCTTTTGGCATCTAAGAACCCCTATTTTAACATAGAAAATTATTATAAAAAAACTCTCCATCGACTTGTGATCTTTTTAGGGCCAAAAACATTTTTACCTTTTAATTTTTTGTGTAGGAGAAGCACCGTTTAATCTAAAGTGTTAAAAAATTTATTAATAACTTATGATTTTCCTAACATAGGAAACTGAAAACCTTTGTTTTCATGTGCTGAATAGCACTAGCTAAGAGCATAAAATAATAGGCAGAGAGAAAAAAAATAACAAAGATTAAAATGACATATTTTGTAAATGTTGAGTATCAAATTCTGTTCATTTTAGAATTAAAACTAAATTGATAGAAGATATAAATATTAAAAGGCTAATTTTGTTATTAGCCCAATAAAAAAGGCCACATCAAACTTCCTTATCAATTTAAGGGTTTGGTGACAAAAAAACTTAAATGATTAAATTAAAAAATTATATTATTGGATGACCAAAACAACACTCAAATAGTTGAGTAACCATTCATGTAGCTTATGCCAGAAATAAATGGTTACGTTATCCAAGTGTAACTAAAAAACAATTCGGATAGCTTAGTGATTATGTTGAAATTTTTAATTTTTATAGTTAGGTGATGAAAACAAGGTAAAAGTTTAGGGGCTAATTAGGTTGTTTACCACGGTCGACTATGTATTATAGCTCAACTTATACTTACCATGAGTCATACGGTTGTCAAACACGGACTCCTCCACCAAGCTGGAACCAGTGCATGTAGTGAGAAGTGCCATTGTTTGAGGTTGCAGATCTGTTGGAAATCCCGGAAACGGGTTCGTCTTAATATCGAAACTTTTCAAATCGTAACCAATATGTGATGGGTGTGCTGAAACCTGTGCTCATAGTTTTCTTGTCACACAAACAATAAACTAAATGAAAAAAGGTAAACATATTATGTTACTATACCTGAAACGTTTGCTGATCCAACCGTGAAATTTTGCAGCCAGCTTGGGAGAGTTTGTCGATCAAACATGATACACGGGAAGGAATGACAGGTGACAGTAAGATGCATGAGCGAGTAATTGCCGCCGCAAGCATGAAGGTGCCAGTTTCGATTCGATCAGGTTTTATAACACATTCAGAACCATAGAGCTGCCTTTTTCCCCTGATAATTAGATTGTCGCTCCCTGCCCCTTCTATCCATGCCCCACAGTCGGTCAGAAAGCGAGCAAGATCGACCACTTCTGGTTCCTATGATCCAAAAATATAGAGCAACAAATTATGATACAGCACAAATTCTAGATTTCCTCAAATATCACTGAGATGCCTCAAACCATTACTTTGGCCACATTTGAGAGCATAGTTGTCCCATCAGCCATGGATGCTGCCATCATAAGAGTTTCAGTTGCTCCAACACTAGGATAATCCAGTCGGAATTTCCCCCCAACTAATCCTCTGCCATTTGCAGCACGTGCCCACACTTTCCCATCCCTGTAACATTGCAGAACAAGCTCATCTACTTATTTAAGACAGCAAAGATCCCACGAAGAAAATAAAAGGTGAATTTATAGGTACAACTTGCCTCAGTTCAACAACAGCACCGAGAGCCCTTAACCCACGAAGATGGAGATCTACAGGCCTCTTTCCAATATTACAGCCACCGGGCAAGGCCACAACAGCTTCACCAAACCTGGCCACCAGTGGCCCTATAACAAAAAACCCACCTCTAATCTTCTTCATTTCCTCCAAATCAACCTCCACTTTGCCAACCCCATCGCTGTTAACCCTCATTTTCCCATCAAAGGCATCAACTTTAGCACCCAAAGAGCTCAAGATGGAAGCCATGGCTTGGATATCAGAGACATTGGGAAGGTTGTGGAGAAGTGAAGTGCCTGAGCAGCAGAGAGTGGCTGCTAAGAGAGGTAAAGAAGCGTTTTTTGAGCCACTTATGGTAATGTGGCCTGAGAGAGTTGAAGGTCCTTTGATTTTGAAAATGGGGTCTTGCTTGGTGGGTTGTGGGAGATTGGAGAAGTGCGTCCCCTGAGTCTGAGAAGAACAAGAGGTAAAGAAGGGTTTCGGGAAAAGGGTGTTATTGCAAGAGAGAGCCATTTTCAGAGGAGTTTTGATTTTCTTGTCGGTGTGTTTTAATCTTTTTGCAGGGAAAGGGACTCCTTCTTATGAATCAAATTTGTGTTTTATGACCTTCGACTGACTTGGGGACTGGAAAGGCCACGAGAAAAAAATACTTTTAAAAAGATTTTGTATTTTATTTATATATAAAATTTGAATAATATAATTATTGTGAAAGTTTAGAAGCAGGTGATAAAATATATTTATTTTATAAAATACCAAATGCAGCATATTTGGCATGTGCGCCTTATCACACCTGTCTATTATAAATTTTGTTCATCCAATTCGGTAACATTAAAACATCTCAAATTCGTGTGCTGGTTAGGGTGATATCGTTTCAATTTGATTTGGGTTTGAGTCGGGTAATCATCTCAACTTTAATTTGAGTTCCTCTACTACTTGTCTTAGCTTAGCTCACCAAAATAGTAGCTGGGGGTCTATCTTGAGATTGGGTTAGTTGTGTTTTTCTTTTGAAGGTTTTCTTATAAAAATAATCATAAAATATTAATTAATTACTAATATGATTTGGAAAAAAAATTATATATGAAAATAATTCGTTTGCTATATTAGAAGTTGTTGTCGCTTGACCAATCGACGACATCCCCCCTTTTCTTCCTGGTCATTATCTAATAATCAATATGTAAATAGAAAAAAAAAGAAATTTTTTTGCGTCGTCAATGTGTCGGGCAGCACCCATATATATATTTTGAAATACCCATGAAAAATACGGGTATTCACAATGGAGAAAAAAAAAAGAAAAAAACAATTTTTTCATGGGTGTCGTCGATCTGTCAAGCAGCACCAGTCAAATTTTTTTTAAAATGTTTTGCCAGTGATAAAAGAAGAAAAAAATTGGTGTTGTCGTCGTGTCAAGCAACATTGATGGCTGTTAGGGGAAAAATTTTAATGGGTGTCGCCGATTTATCAAGTGACACCAGTGATTTTTTTTTAAATCTTTTTAATTAGTGTTGTCACACTGTCAGGTGGCACCACTTACTATATATTCCCCATCTCTGATGCAAAATCCAAATATTTGAAGTGTTTGATTTTTTATTGAAATTTTTTTTCTGTTAAAGAGAAGAAGAAAAGGAAGAAAGATTTATTGTAACACCCCAAATAGGGCTTAGGAGTTTTAGGGTATTTTAAAAATTTTAGCCTTAGAATGTTCGGAATTTTGTGACATGGTATATCGGTAATGTTTTCGATTATAGTTTTTAGAAAATTAAATCAATTGTTGAAAAAGAGTTTTAAACACATTCAATTTTGAAAATTGAACTGATTTGCAAAAGAGTCAAAATTGTAAGTTTTTAAGAGGAAATTAGACTAGATTTTAAAATCCAACCTAAAAACCCCTTTATAATTTTTTTTCAAGTTAGTCAAATTCTACTCTCATACTTGTGCCATCCATAGTTCTTCCAACTCTCCCAATCGATTTTGAATTCAAAATCCTAATTCTTCTTTTATTTTTATTATCTCTTAAGTTATAAATCTCCATAAAAGTTAAGAAAAACACTAAAAAACACCATTAATTTCTCCATTGTCAAGCTTGTGAGTTTTTCAGGTTTTCGATCAAACGCTCGGTTTTTTACTGTCTAAGGTAACGATTCAACTCCTAAATAGTTTTAAATATTATTTAGTCTTTAAAACCAAGTTTTTAGCCATTAAATCATATGTTCTAAATAAAATTCGAAAAATGGCTCGTTAATGGTGGATTTCGGGATTTTGAGTAAAAACATGGTTTTAAAGTGTCTTTCAACTTATTTTAACATGATTAGAAGATTTCTAAACTTACTTCAAAGTTTCATTAAAGATTTCTAATGTTTTAATGAATTTTCAAAAAATAGCCAAAAACATGTCGAAAAAGTTGATACTATGAATTGAGTATTTTATTGTAGTTTAAAGGTTGGGAATTAGTCGTAAGTGAATAATTAGATTAATGAAACTTGTTTTAGGCGAAAAGATTAAGTGTAGATCGAGATATTTGGATTTCAAGTTGGTTATGTTAAAGGTTTCAGGTATATGAGAACATAGCTTAGGTTATGTTTTTGGTTGCTTGTGGTGAGTCATTAGTTGATTTTTGAATGTATTGTTATGTGAATTATTATGTTGAAGCTCCAGATTCATTAGCACCTTCTACAAGTAGAGGTAAAGGCAATGAAAAGCTAGTTTGAGCTTTCAGCTTTTCGGCGAAAACGTGTTGGTGAGTGTTTGGAATAATTGCTTGTGGACATGATTTAATGCGTTATTTGGGAATTTAGTAGTAGCCTAAATCCCTACTCTAAATTTCAAGTGTAATCTTTTTCATACATATATTATCTTTTAAACTATGTACTTCTATGTTTGTGAATATGTGAATTGAGATGAGATGCTATAACATGTGATATGTGGTTATGATAATTGTTGTGAAAGTGCAAATGTGTACATGTTATGTATATGTTAAATGTTAGTGACAGTGTTTTGCTAAAAATGCAAATATGCAGTGATAGTGCACGGATAATCGATAAGTGATATGTGATTGATTTCGGATATTTTGGCCTTATGATCTTGAAACCATTAGATATAGTTGGCATGCCATAGGATTATGAGTACTCACCTATATGTACAGTGATTTTGGACGTTGAGGCTCTGAGACATGTTGGAGGGATAAGGGAATGTGAGCTAAGCTTCATTCAACGGGACATGTAAGGGGAAATAAGGAGAGTGTTAGCTTTATGCTTCACTTTTGGGACATGTTTGACTCTATGAGTCTATGTGGTGTGCTGGAGATCCGTGTATCCAATAAGTGATGATAGAGCTCACTTTTATGTTTCATAGCTCAAATGTCAAATTATCTTAAATTATGAATATGTGTGTATTGTAATATGTGTTTATATGACATGTGACCATTATGCAATTTACCTATAAACATGTTTTTGAGTATTGCGACATATGCTTGAATGTTATGTGATTATATGAGTATTACGATATATGCTTGAATGTTATGTGATCATATGAGTATTGCGATATGTGCTTGAACGTTATGTAATTATATGAGTATTGTGATATATGCTTAAGTGTTATGTGATTATATGTGTAATGAGATATATGCTCAAAAGTGGATATGTTTACCATGTAAAAGAACTAGTAATAATTCACGAGTAAGTATAATATGACACTAGATTTGGAACAATTGAGGTTATGCTATATGGTTGTTTTGTTGATGCTTGATGGATTGTTTGCATTGTGGTTATTCTGAGCATTCACTGAGCTTGTTAAGCTCACCACTCATTTCTTAAACCATTGCAGATTAGTAGTGTGTTGGTGTGAACGATGTGGTTCCGAGGGGTGATCCAAGCCAAATGATTTAGTTGCTATTAGTAGGTGTTATCATTATTGTTGGAAAAAAAATTCTTGGAAGCTTTGAGGCGTATTCTTGATTAGTAAATGTGGAGATTTGAATAATAAAATTATAGTTTTATATTTTATCCCATGAGACCTTTACAACGGTATATTATTTGCTCAAAATAGTTGAGTGATGAATGAAAAATTGATGCTCAAAGTAAGTCACTTGTGCATTATGTTGAGGAAAATGGAAAGCTTAGTCCCACATTGGTTAGATATCAAGCGTGGAATATGTTTATATATGTGAACCAACTTGGTGGTTATTGAATGACTAAACTAATGCTCTTCCTCGCTCGTAGAAGGGGTGCAAATCTAAACCCGTTAGGGTTGGAGGTGCACCCACACAATGTGGGTGACGCGAAATGTTTAGACTAGTCGGGCCTTTCTAGTCCTGCAGATATTTTAGCCCAATACGTAATATTATTTTTTTTAGCTCATTTAATTCAAACGTTAATTTAGGTTTAATGCCTCCTTAATTCATGGACACATTTTTGGCTCCATTAGTCAAAATTTTCCAAAAGTTCTTCGTTTGAAGTTTTATTTAAAACCAAATAATCTGCAAGAAAAGACATACACTAATTTTTCCAAAAATTTTCGAGAGATATTTTCCTTGCATATTTTCCAAATCTTTTTCGGTGATAGACGAATGTAAGGCTACAATTTGCTGATCATTACAGGCCTGCTACTGCCGTGCTTATCTTGTTGTTCTATTCTGGGAGACAGTCGATCAACGTTTCTCCAGCACCAAAAGAGCGGTCGAATCTGTCTTAAGGAAACTGTGAAAACAAGTCTCAACTTCCAATTTGTTTTTCCTTCCCATTTACGAGTATAATATTTCGATCCAATCTTTATTTTTTGTTTTCTAGATTATATACATGTATATCTATATTGTTCTGGTTCGATCTTGTGATTTAAATAAACATTTTATATTATTGTTTATTTTACTAATGTGTGTGCAATAATTATTTGTTTTTGTTTAGGGAATAAGGCAATGTAGTAGACTTTTAATGATATTTGTCATGATGTTTTGGAAGCGTCATAGCTTAATTGCCCTTAGAATTTAGAGAACTGAATCGTATTATGTCGATTATCATTTGAACTTATTTTCGATGTTTGAGACTAGTATTACGGTCATTTTGATGTTTATTTGATGACGATATGTTAGCATGATGGATTGGTACATGTTGGAATGATTTATATGCTCAAGTATGTTGTATTTTTTGGTCTGAAATAGATGTATCGATATTCGTGTCGTACAAAACGATACCTATGTGATTTTGAAATGTGCAGGGAGATAATAACGTAATTTGGTATCGATACCCTATCACGAGTATCGATACTCGGGGTAGAAATATCGATACTTTGGTAGAGGTACCGATAATTTTTGAGGTTTGGGTTTTTAAGTGAAAAACAGTAAGCAGTTTTGGCATCGATTTTCCAAGCAGTATCGATACCACTTGAGAGAATTATCGATACCTCACCTTCAGTATTGATACCTACGTGGTCAGTTTTGAGATTTTGGGTTTTTAAGTGATCCTAATGCATGTTCAATTATTACTATAAGTTTATTTGAAGTATGTCTGGCATGTTTTAATGATGGTCGATATACGTTTGACTAAAAATTTATAAGACCACTGATAAAGAGGATGCTTTCTTAATAATGTGACAATTTATTGTGAGTATAACTTGAGAAGGTGGTATGGCATCTTGATATTCGGGCTTGGTGACTAGGCCGAGTATAGGGTGTTACATTTGTGGCTAGTAGTAGTGAAAAAAACAGTGTTCAATAGAACGGGAGAAAACGGAAAAAAAATTATTTTTTTTCAATGTTCGAAATTGAAGGAGAAAGATTTATTTGTATTGGTGTTTTAGGGAGAAAATGTGATAGTTTTAAGGTATGTTTGAGTTTACGGTGATGCAGTGGCGCTCGAAGATTGACTCATTTCATTTGCTATATGGGGAGTGCATCATCACCTTAAAAGATGTCGTGTTGCAACTTAGGCTCCCAGTTGACGATGGTTATGCGGTCACGGGTTCAAGTATAGTGTTCAAAATTGCGCATGAAAAGTCTTACCAAATAATGGTGGTTGTGCTTTAAATTTTAATGCCACTAGAAGATATGCTTTATAAACCTCATACATAAGTTTAAGATCATAATCATAGGGAAAAAAAGAGTTTAATCAACTTATTATTTTTTCTCTGTCAAAACATTATCCTTAACCTCATTGTCCAAAACTTGTGTCAAAGGTGGGGACAAGAAAAGTTTCAGGGGGGAGAGTGACTATATATGATGGTGGAAAAAAAAGTTGAAACGTGACTCGAGATAGCAGCGATTGTAGTTATTAAAGTGGTGCATGAAAGGAAAGGTAAAGTGAGAAGAAAAAAAACAATTGAAAAAACACCGAGAAAAGAAATGCAAAGTTTGTGACCGCTACTGTGTCATGCAATTATTACAACTACAGTTAGTATCATTATCATACAAGTTAAAATGATAGCGGGGATCATCATATTTTGATCCATTGTTCATGTAACTAGAATCAAGATAACTATAAAAAAAATTTCCAATTCACTCAAATAAGAATGATCATTGTTAAGCTCAAAAAAAATTATTTTTACTATCAAAATATATGGAATAATTGTCCTGACCGTCCAGTGAAAAAAAAATATTTTCACTATCATTGTCACTACTATCAAGTTAAAATGTTTTTTCACTATCACTGGTGTGAAAAAATAGGTTTAAGAAAAAAAGCTAAGAGAGGAAAAAAAATGGGGAAAAAAAGAACTGAAAAAAAAAGGTGTGGGCCTAACACGGCGATGACATCAAATTTTTTTTTTATCATTTACATGATTTAAAAAAATTAGTGCCACTTGACAGCTCGACGACACCTTTTAAAATATAATTCTTTCTTTTTTTTTCTACCGTTAATACCTGTATTTTTCACAGGTATTCTAAAATATTTATACGAGTGCTGCCAGACATAGTGATGACATCAAAATAATTATTTTTTTAAAAGATGATCATTGGGTAATGATTCGGCTGAAAAAGTAGGTTGCGCCACTCGACCAACTGACGACACCGCTTTATATTGTAAAAAGCAGGTCATTTGCTTAAATAATTTTTGGTCAAGATGATTTTGTTAATTAATTAATTTTTTAGGTTATTTGTAAAAGAAAAAAAAAGCCTGGTATTAGTCATTATCCTTTATTTTTAGTATATACTTCCAATCTACTTTTTCAAGTCTGTCATTTTTTTTCCACTTTTGCAACATAATGGTAATTCTTTGGTAAAACATTCAGTTTCTTTTAATTTTAAAATTGAGTAAATTAATTATTTTTAAGAGAATTGGAGTAATTTAATCTCTGTCAATTTTAAAAGTGAGCAACTAAAAACAATTAATCACAGCTTAATATCTTTCATCAATTGTACATAATTTTGATTAGTATAGTAACAAAATCAGCCTTCGATGTTTACAGATTTTGTCAATTTGTCCTTAATTTTGAAATATTCAACAAATTCAACCTCAACATTTACACATTTACACAAATGTTGCAGAAAAAAAAAGTTAAATTAGGACCAAATTGATAAAATATGTAAACTTTGAGAGCTAAATTTATTATTATACCAATCAAAATTATGTACAATTGATGAGAAATATTAACATCGTGATTAATATCCTTAGTTGCTCACTTTCGAAATTGAACAAAACTAAATTGCTCCAAATTTTTTGAGAATGACTACTTTGCTCAATTTCAAAATTGAAAAAGACTGGAAAAGTGTTTTTACCTAATTCTTTTGTGCCTTTAAAATTGTTATAAAAATTGTATAATTATTTCGTAATTTTTAATTAAAAAATACATAATTTTATATTTTAAATTAATTAAAAATAAATAAAACAAAATTATTATCAACCATTTTTATTTATCAAAATATAGTTTTTCTATACAAATAATTTAATATTATATAATTATTAGTGTTGGAATTTTAGACACTTTCAAAAACACTATTATATACAAATTTTAAAGATTTTTTAACGGATCATTTTAAACTAAATGATAAATCCACAAATAGGGTTTAAACTAAAAATAGTAAAGGATTATTTCTTTCCTTATAATCATTACTTTAATCGACAAATAGGTAGATACATTGCATCGAAATTATGGAGAGCGCTGCTTAATCATTTTATAAATTTAAAGATGTTAAACTTTTTTTTTTATAAAATTTACATTAGACCTGCTCACTGAATGCTCGTTCGAAAAATGAAAAGATTTGAGCAAAAATATAAATTTGAAAAGTGGGCTTGGACAACAAAAAAAAAGATCCGTTTTAAAAATGGACCCGCCCTCAGGTAAGACATTTTTTGCTTGAGCCTGTCCCGAATTCACTAAATGACAAAAAAATTACTATTTTTTTGTTATTTTAATGATATTTTCTTGTTCTTTTCTCTCTATTTTGCTATAATTTCACTATTATGTTGCTGCTATTTTGTTATTATTATTTGGATATTGTATAACACTTGTTTTAGTGTTAATTTTATTATTATTTTAAAGACGTTTTCTTGTTACGTTGCATCTATCTTAGTATTATTTAAGTATGCATATTTTTTGAAATTTATTTTCAATTTGTTCGGAAATATTTATTTTAATATTTTTAGTATTTTTTATGTATTATATATATTTAAAAATTATGTAAAAAATAATATAATATAAAAAAATTAATATGAGTGGGCCAGGTCAAGCTCAAATTTTAATATTTTTATTCAAGTCGAATTTAGATAAAATTTTTAAACCCATTTTTTCAGGTCAAACCCAAGCCTAACAAACGAATCTAAAATTTTTACTTCAACCCAACTTGAGGATGATGAATTCTAATTTACATATACTCTATCACCAATTTTTTTTATATTTTAATAATTTTTTTGTTGAATTTCTGTTTGTTTAGTAGTGAGTAATTCAAAAAGGTAAATAGAATCAAATCTGAGATTATATTACAAATATTTAAATGCATGATTATGATTGCACGAGTAAAGATGAGCGGTACTGTCGGGTCGCCCCCTCATCCAGACCCACCCTTGATTATCCTTCATTTTCTTTTTTGGTCCTGCATCTATTAGTTTTTTTTTAATTGGACATCCAATTATTATTTTGTTTTGGATCATCTACCTATAATTTTTTTAAATTATTCACTTAATTAATCGAGTTTTTTTATTTATTTATTTCAGTTAATTATGTTAATAGGAGAATGAAACGACAGTTAAAAAATTAATATAATAATAATTTTAATCATCAATTTTTACATATTATATCAATTTAGTTATAATTTAAAAAATTAATCTCGAAATTTACAAATAATCTCAATTGAATCCTAATTCTAAAATATATATATATAAATACATAAATATTTTTAAAAATATATAAAATATAAAACTTAAATTTTATATTAATAGTTATATTAGTATTAAATAAAAATAAGAAAACCTCTCCCCTCTTCCCTCACCGTCCCTCTCCCTCTCTCTCTCTGCCACTGCTGCTGCAGTATAAATAAAAATCTATGGTATGTTCATTCATGTTTTGTGGGTGTGTCTAAAATGTGTTAATGTGAGTTCTTTTCAATCCATTGTTAAAGCAAAGAGAAGAGTGGAAGGAACGGATCTTCTTCTTCTTCATATTTGTGATGGTTTTTTTCCTGATCAATCCTTGAAAAATTAAGGTTTTTTACTTGTGTAACACAAATTAAAAAATTAATACTGAAATGATATGCTAATACCATTTTTTATCAAAATGAGATGTTTGAAACAGTTTCAAGGGGTGGAGGGAGAGAGATTGGCGACACTCATAATTTTTTCTGACACAATAATTGAAATATCATTATAAAATGATGTGCTGGAAAGGTAGAGAGGAGCGGCACCAGTATAAAAAAAAATTTAAGGGTGGAGGGAGAGATGGATGACATCAGTACATAAGAATTATTTTTTTGGGTGGAGGGAGAGAGATGGGTGCACTAGTATTTTTTGGTGCAAAAATATGGTCTAAATGGTAGAGGGTGAATTTTGTACCGTTTTGTTATTTTTTGAAGAATTACTAACATTTTTACATATATTTTTTCAAAACAATCTCATTTATTATTTTTTATTTTTATCCCAATAACAATTTTTTTATTACATAACAAATCTTCAACATTTGTAAAATGTAATTCATTTACCACAATAATCCAAAAAAATTAAATACCAAAATGAATCACCGTAAAAAATATATTTTTTAAAAACACAAAAATAAATACCGAAATGAGTTTGCAAAAATAAATATTGCTTTCAAATTATATATAACCACATAACATTTTAATTAAAAAGTTACGGTATAAGCTATTTGAACTAATTAATAACATTATAAAAATATAAAGAGCAAATTACAATTTAATCACTAATTTTTTAAACTTTTTTTAAATGTTTTTAATATAAAGAGGGAATAATATCACATTGTCTAAGAACAAGCTGCAAATGAGTTAAGAGTCAATATATGTTCATATCCCATATCCCATGTTGCTTAAGAAGATAAGGGAAATGATATTTTGAGTCTATATAAAGAAATATTTTGTAAGTTTTATTTCCACATTAATAGGTGACACTAGCAAATAAGAAAAAATATTGGTATTGTCACTTTTAGTATTGATGTGGCAAAAAATGCTTCCAACTGATAGCATTTTTCTGTCAATATATTAAAAAAGATTTTTCTACATTTCATTTGAAAATGATTCTAGCTAGAAGTGCTTTCGTAAAATCCACCACCTAAATTTAAAAAAAGAATTGGAATTGAGTTTTTAAGTCATTTATCAAAATAGATGGGTTAGTGAAATAGTAAATTCGCACACGGAGTAGCCGAGTTGAAAGTTGTATAATATATTTTTAGGCTCAAATAAAAAATGGATAAATATTATAAATAGTTCCCGTCTTTTGTCAAATTTTAATGTTAGTTACTTTCAATGGGTTATTTTTTTCAGTTTCAATACAAGTTTCAAGTCAATAATTTGGTGGGAAATCCAAGTTGATAAGATATTGGTTTTATTAATTTCTTTAAAATAATTTATCTTCAATTTTTGATAAAATTGTGAGGGACCTATTTGTGATATTATTCCATTTTCCAAAGCATAGAAACAGGCCATTTCTTCGGAGGTTACCTTCAACTAAAATGGAATAATATCACAAATGGCCCCTCATCATTTGGATAAGAAATTTATCTTAGAATTTTGATAAAATTATGAGGGATCATTTGTGATATTATTCCATTTTTAGTTGAATGTAACCTTGTTTCCATGTTTTGGACAAAAATGGAATAATATCACAATGGTCCCTCATAATTTTATCAAAATTTCAAGATAAATTCTTTAAAAAAAGAAATTAATAAAGTCAACGTGACATTTACTTGTAGTTCCCACCAAATTCTTGGCATAAAACCTAATAATATTATATTGAAACTGAAAAAGAAAAACCAATTGAAAGTAACTATCATTAAAATTTGACAAAAGATGGGGACTATTTATGATATTTATCCATGTTTTATTTGAACCTAAAAGAATTATAGAAGTCATCACTAAACCTGCTAATGGTGAGGTGAGCCAGGCAGAAAAGCCGGTAAAAAAAAGGGTTGGGCTAAAGTTTTGGGCAAGTTTTTTTTTTTCCGAGTCTAACTTGACTCGAATATTATGTTATAGAACAATATTATGTAACTTATGTATGTATTAAATCTCTAATACAATAACAATTAAACTTATTGTCCAAGGCTTAAAAAAACTTACCTAGCTAAATAACTCAACCAAAAATATTAAATATTATATTTTATATTTAATACAATGAAACATTTATTATATTTATTTGTGTTTTTAATGCAATAAAATATTTATTATATTTATGGTAGTATTTTTTAATATAAATACTTTTTAATATATTTTTAATGTGTTAGAAGACTTTTATTTTAGTATTTTTTTAGTCCATTTAGTGTATTATATTTTTTAAAAAAATTAATTTTAAATAAAATTAATTTAAAAAATCAAAAATGGGCTAGCCAGGTCGGGCTCAAATTTACTTTTTTTAAATTGGGTCAGGCTTGGACAAAAAAGTAAGCCCATTTTTGGGGCAGGCCAAGCCTGGACTTAAAAAAGTGGTCTAAATACCTTGCATAGCCCGACCTGAACCCGACCCATGAGCATCTCTAGTCATCACGTGGAGGTGCCAAGTGCAGATTTCAACTATTTCGCTAATTAATTTTCAACTCCATCTATTTGATAAATAAATATATGAAAAAAACATTTATATTTAAATTTATTATTATTTTGGATAATATTTATTTATTTTATATATTTTTTAACTTTTTAGAATTAGGATCAAATTGAGACCATTTGTAAATTGCACTGGTTAATTTTTAAAATTATGACTGAATTGATATAATATGTAAAAGTTGATGGCTAAATTTATTATTATACCAAATTTTCAATTGTCACATCACCCTCTCGTTAGTGCAATTAACAAAAATAAACAAAAATAAACAATCTCTATTAGTTGGGTGACCAATTTAAAATCATCAATAGTTAGGTGACCCTAGGTGACAAAAAGAAAGACTCATAATTAGGTGAATAGTTTATTGTAAATTTTATAAAATTGATAATATGATGTCATTAATGTTGTTCGAAATATTTATGGAGTATACAATGAAACCTCTCTAAAATAATTAAGGTAAATCAGATCTAAGATTCTAAAATACAAATTATTTTATTTTGGTCATTTAATTTTTTTTTAATTTAGTCACTCTCATTAAAATAATTGTTCAAACTTCAAACTAATAACTCTCGTCAAAATAAAATTGTTTTGATTAACCGATTGCTAACATGATACATTAACCGATTGTTAACATGATACATTAACCAATTAGTCTAAACTATTTTTTAACATGATACATTAACATGATACATTAACCGATTGAGTGACAACACGTGACTTTTTTGTTAACTTTTATCTAAAGCTTAGGACCTTTCTATAATTAGTCTAAACTATTTTTTAAAAATTAAATTAAATTAAAAACATAAAATTAAGATATAAAGAGGATTTTTTACGGAATCCAAAAATATTATCACCATCAACTTCAACTTTAACATCACTACTCTTCGCAAACCTTCCTTCGATCCTCAGCCGCACCTTTGCGTAGGCTTTCCTTGACACGTAATGTATTGTCTTCTCGAATTTTATGCTATTTCTCTTCTCTTTTTACCTTACTAGTCTCTCTTCTCTATCCGTCCATGAAGGCTGCATCGTCTGGTTGGTCGTCTTCGTCACTTTCATGCACGGGATTGATATGTTCGTCATCGTACTACCACTATCTGGTACCACTTAAACATCCAAAGAGACGATGGTATTTGCAAAAACAATAAATGAAGGATTCAAGCTTTAATTATGGAAGAACCAACTCAATCAAGTAGTAGCTTTTACTTGCTTACATTGTGGCTAAGACTGTGAGGGTTGTAGTTGTAGTAATAAGGGAAAGATTTAGGTGAAGTGAAGTCCATGTTGTAGCAGTGATCGGTGACCATCGGAGCTTGGATGGTGTTTCTTAGGATAGGGACAACTCCATTAGTTCCAAAGTTGTTTTGCTCTTGGTCTTTGGTTTCCATTTTTGGATCTACATGCCTGTAATCCAAATCTAGATACTGATCCATCTCGAAAAACACGTACTGCTTTATGTTCACGTCTGAGCATTCATGAACTTTATGTTAGAATCGTAAAATAATATATTATATAAAACTTAACAAACCATAAATTAGGATCTGTCATGTCAAATCATAAAGAACAAATCAAGAACAAAATTAGATGCGGAAGCATACCTGAATTCATCGATTTCTTGAAATCTATTGCGGTTTTGATCTTCCAAATTAGCACATAAGTAATTTAGAGAAGTTGACTCTTTTTTTTCTAAAGATGTGATATTAGAAAAGTTATCTTATGTGTAATTTGGGGACCATAACCCTAATATATAACTTTTGCATATTAACCCTAATTTCTAATCAATCCATCATTAATTAGAAATTAGTTAGTAGAGTATCTACACATATTTGACCCATATTTTATTTAATAATTAAAGCACAATAAACCTTAACCAAATTAGGTCACTTTTAATTTGGGCTAACCTATTATGATAGTAAATAACAACATGTAATTAACCTTATTATATATGTGATGTCCATATTTTTCAATAATCTCCTACTTGGACCACATATATTAATTACTCTATAATTACATGTTATTATATAAAATTATGAGCTTAAAACTTTACTATCATATCCAAAAAAGTATTCCGAACAATTTCATCCATTAATTATGTTAACATAGAACTAATGCGACTTTCGTTACATATATCGTAACTAAATCCATCTCTGGTCAGGTATATTAACACAACCAAATGACATAGATCAAGTATGGATGTGTGGCATGGAAATTACATGCAATATGATCTAAACATGTCTATTTCCAATTGGGCCTCCTTAAACCTTAGTGAGATCAAACCTTACCAAAATCATAGTGTGAATAAACCAAATAAACTTTATATCTGTAGAAAATAAACTTAATATTCGTAAACTAAAATAACTAAAAATGTGTATATAACATAAAATCATTAAAAAGTACAAACTCCTACTAAAACCAAATATCCTCAAATGACATGACACCCACATGAGCAGTGTGCTTATGTAAAACCTTGGGCTGTAGTCCCTTAATAAACAGATCCACAATCATGGAGTTTGTCCCAATATACTTTGTAGGCACCTAACCACTCTGATATTTTACTTTAACAACTAGGAACTTAAAGTCTATGTGTTTTGACTTTGATGTGCTCTTATTGTTATTGGAATAAAGGACTACCAATTATTGTCACAATTTGCACCCTAGTGAAAAAAATTTTCATCAATATTCCGTCAAAATCAAAATTTGTATACTTGATGATCTCTAACTTATTAGACCTCCGATATGTGAGCATACAATCTTTTGTTCTCTAAAGATACCTCATAATCCTCTTGGATGTTATCCAATGGTTCAAACTAAGGTTGCTTAAATATATGCCTAACATTCCAGCAATGTACACAATATTCAAATGTGTACAAACCTAAACATACATTAGACTCCTCACTTTTGAGATAGAGGGAATCTTATGCATTTCCTTAATCTCAAAAGCATTCTTGGTGTGTTGGTCGAGACTTAACTTATTATTGACAAGAAGTATGTCATTAACATATAAAACAAAATACAAAATCTTACCCCCACTGAACTTGTGGTATATACAATTATCTACCAAATTCATATCTAAACCAAATGAGATAATCATTTGGTAAAATTTGTAATACTATTGACGAGAAGTTTACTTAAGCCTATAGATGAAGTTCTTTAATTTGCAAATCATTAACTTTGCATCATCAGACACAAAGTTTTCTAGTTGCACCATATAAATGTATGATCAATGTTACCATTAAGAAACTATTAACTTGACATTCATCTAATGGAGTTTAAGGTCAAAATATTCCACTAAAGCCATTATAACCCTTTTTTCTAGTGGAAATTTTTAATGACATTCGTTCTTAAGGTTGTTGAGTTTGTTCTTCTAGAACAATTACCTTATCTTGAATAGGGAGTCATTCAACATTGTCTTATTAAGGTTCTGGTTTCACTTCTTGATCAATGATATGTATGAGAACCTAAACATCATAAAAAAATTCCTCCTCAAAAGCAATGTCTTTAACCTTGTTTCTCCCTCCAAACTCAACATCCTTAAAAAAAAAGTTGCAATTCTCGTCTCAAAAATATTCCTCATTGTGGGATCATAAAACTCATAACCCTTAGATTGCTCAAAATAATCAATAAAGTAGTTGCTTACTATTTTGGAGTCCAATTTCTTTTCATGTAGCCTATAGGGCCTTGCTTCAGTTGGACATCCCCAAATGTAAAAGTGCTTTAGGCTAGGCTTTCAACCTGTCCAAAGCTCATGAGGTGTTTTTGCAACTGCTTTAGTGATTGCCTTTAGAGGCACTGGCCAGATGAGCACTTTCAGACTTATCATGTTTCACCTTTATTCCTTTTACACACAATAAGAAATGAGCTCATTTAGAGTCCATTTCTCCTATTAACAGATGTAACTAATTTTAAATTGGTTAAACTATGCAGGAAGAGATACCAAAACCATAAGAACAATCAATTCCTCAAAAACCTCGATCTTAAGTGCCTTAAATCTTGAGGCAACATGAAACATCTCCATAATGTACTCCCCACATGTTTCCTTGACCCTTATACTTCATAGACATCAAAGAAGTCAGAAGTGGTGTCTTATCAACCTCATTACTTTTAGCAAAATGTTTTTCAATTTCGTCAAGGAAACACTTGGCCTGAGTAATCTTTCCAGATTCTGTGCCCCTAAAGGCTTCTGGAATGCAGTGAGTCATTATCATTAAAATCATGCGATTTGAATGTTCTCACCTCTCAAAATCCCTTTTGGCATCAAGGATGCTTTTCGCAATGAGATGTGCAGGTTGTTCTTCCCTTAGTGCAAGGTCTATGTCCATACAACCAAGCACTATAAGTAAATGCCTTTTCCATTCCTTGAAATTAATCCCATTAAGCATGGGTATATAAGAGATGTTAGCAGATATTATGGTAGCAGAAGATGAGCTACCTGAACATAGAACAAAAACAAATAAAAATAAGCTCACATCAATATTAATAAGTAAACAATAAATTCAAGATAATGACTAATCCCATCTCAAGTTACCAAACAAACACAACATTAATATAAAGTCTTTGGACAGTAATATTACCAGTAAATGATACTCTTGTTGCAACAATCAAATATTGACAATAAATTATGTCAAACAATGATTTAATCTTTGGATTAACTTATTGTTCACATAAATTACCTTATAATTGTCACACATTTATCACCACGGATGTCGTTGAAATTCTGTCAAATATTAACTTTCCTTTGGGTCAATTAATAAACGTATGAATCATAAAATATATAATCATCTTGATATTTTAAATAAACTAATCTACACAAAAGAGGTCATTTTGGCGGCATTTTGTTTCAACTAATCTATTTGAAATATTATACATCCTCAATTAAAAACTAAAGCCAAAATCTGAATTTATTTGTTTCAAAATATTTTTCTTAATTTAATCTTTCAATCAAATTAAAAGATAATAGTATATATATGCATATATATTTATCCCAAAACAACATACAATGATGTTGGCAAATATAATAATAGTTGAATAAATCATAAGCATCCTCACATAAGACTTTAAATTTAAAACAAAATAATTTGAATAAAGATAAACCTCATCTTAAGATATCGGTCACTCTATTAATATTTCATCTGTGGACAAAATATTAACTTGTGAGTGATATCTTGGTGCAATAATCAAACATTGACAATAAGAACATGTTGAACCATAAATCTTCCTTTGGGCCAATTTATTGTTCACTTGTAAAACCGAATAATTGTCACATGTTTATTACCATAGTTGCACATGTAATATTATTAACCTTCATTTGGGCTGATCAATATTAACATAACTTAAGTTACATGCACACAACCTTTTATATTTTAAAACAAAATAATTTATACAAAAAATATCACTTTGGCGACTTATTGCTTCAATTAAGCTATTTTAAAAAATATATATAATCAATATTTGAATTTAAAATTTACCCAATAGTCAAAGGTGAAAACTAAAATTTCTGATTGCACTATAGTTCCGAAATAGCCCAAAATAAGGTTGTCTTAATAGTGCAATTAAAAAACCAAAAATCTTTATCTTTGATTGATTTTTTTTAACCATATATGTCAAAACCAAATTCAACCAAAGTTTATAACCATACCGTTAAAACCAATATCAATTCATGCAAAATAAAATCATGCATTATTCCCTTAATTTATTATTAAGTGAGTTAGCATAAAAAAACCTTTATATGCATGAATACTTATAAAAATTTTGTAACCACCAAATATATATATTTTAATAATAGCATAAATCCATAAATCATTTACTACTTTTCGTCCAAAAGCATATAAAATTTAAAATCATTATATTAAAATTTTCAAAATCAAAATCAAAATCAAAATCATAATAATAGACATATATCACAATTTATACAATAAATCATATCATCAGTATTTAAACAAATATCTGGAACTATAAAATGACAAAACCATATATTGATGATTAGAAAAGTTAGCTCTCTCTTTTCTAAAGATGAGATATTAGAAAAGTTATCTTATGTGTAATTTGGGGACCATAACCCTAATATATAACTTTTTTACATTAACACTAATTTCTAATCAGCCCATCATTAATTAGAAATTAGTTAATAGAGTATCTACACATATTTGATCCATACTTTATTTAATAATTAAAGCACAATAAACCTAAACCAAATTAGATCACTTTTAGTTTGGGCTAACCTATTATGATAGTAAATAATAACATGTAATTAACCTTATTATATATATGATGTCCATATTTTCCAACACTTTATGGTTTGGGTCGAGAAGTAGCGACAAAGTCACCTCTGCTTCTTCTCTATTGTTGTCTATATCTCCATCAACGTCGAAGAAGTACTGGTCATCTAGGAAGTTAAACATTGTGACGGGCTTGACGAAATCGTTGAAGTTGAAGTTGACAACTATAATATGTATGAATTCGGTAAAAAGCCTTTTATATTTTAATTTTATGTTTTTAATTTAAATCTTTTAAAAAACAAAGTGTTTTAGATTAATTAGAGAGAGGTCTTCAGCATTAATCAAAAGTCAATAAAAAAGTGTCACATGTCATCACTCAATAGGTTAATGTGTCACATTAGCAATCTGTTAGTGGAAAACATATTATTTTAACAAGAGTGACTAGTTCGAACAATTATTTTAATAGGAGTGGTTAAATTGAAAAAAAAATAGAGTGATCAAAATAAGATAAACCATATTTTAGAGTGACATTAAGTTTCGTTTACCCTAATAATTATTCTCTATAACATTATTTTATTATAATAGTTAAGTTTATTGTAAAACTGATTTTTATATTTTATTTTTATCTTTTACAATAACTTTTTCACCTATAATAGCAACAACTATAAACTACGAAGTACACTATTTATTAAATTAACTCTTTATAACAGTGATGCCTTGTTGAACGAATTGAGCTGTGTACTCATACAGGACGGAAAAACGGTAGCTTATGCCTCTCGCCAGTTGAAATCACATGAAATAAATTATCCAACGCATGACATTGAGTTAGTTGTAGTCATTTTTACTTTAAAATTTTGACGACATTACCTATACGGTGAAAAATGTCATATTTAAACTGATCATAAAAACCTAAAATACTTGATGACTCAGAAAGAGTTAAATCTTCGTCAGCACAGATGGCTTGAATTGTTGAAAGACTATGATTTGATTATCTACTATCATCTTGGTAAAGCAAACGTGGTTGTTGATACTTTGAGACGTAAGTTTTTATTTGCTTTAAAAGCACTGAATACTCGATTGACTTTGGAGCGCGACGATTCTATTCTGGTTTAATTAAGAGTTAGACCGACTTTTCTTTAGCATATTTCAAAGTTGCAGAAAAATTATTCCAAGTTGAATTTGAAGTGTGAATTGATTGAAACTGGTCAGACTACAGAGTTCAGTATTGATCATCACAATAATTTGTATTTCAAATGTCGTTTGTGTATTCCGAATGATACATCATTAGAATGAGATATTTTGAGTGAAGCTCATAGCAGTTCCTATTCGGTTCATCTTGGTAGTACATGTAACTCCCTGAATTTTTGAACTGTTGCTTGTTAGTTTCTGGTAATAATTAAGTATTTGTTCTAGTGGTTAAGTGTTCTGTTGTGTGATTGAGGTTAGGGGTTTAAGTCTCGTTTTTATAAAATTTCATTATTTTTTGGTTCAACTCTTATCTTTGAACATTTGACTTAAGTTTATTTCTACGTTAATTTATGTCAAGAATGAGTTTGCTGGTTCGATGGTTAAGTTTTGTATGGTATTGAGTCCTGTGTTTGAGTCTCTGCGTATGCAATAAGGAAATATTTTTATGCTACTTGGTAAAATTTTAGTTATAATTTTTCCTGAATTAAATAGTTTTTTTAAACAAAGCGTTCTTTTCCTTTCTTCTTCATACTGTACTTCCTTTTTCTTCTCCTTCTTTTCTTTTTCTTTTTGATTGCTTCTTTAAATTTTTATTGGGTCGAATGGGAGTTCTACGTTGCTCATCGTGTCGATTGGAAGGTTATTGTGTAATTTTTTTCGTGATTCTCTTCTATTTTAGCGAGTCTTCATTTGTTATCGTTCTGTAATAGCCCGATTTTCAGTGTTGACGGAGCAGTGGTTTCAGGATCATAAATTTCTGTTGTGTCGACTCATAATTATTATTTTTAGAATATTTATAGAGTTATTAAAGTCGTATTAAAATTTTGTTTGAAAATATTAACGTTTAGATAGTTAATTAAAGAAAAAAGGACTAAATTGTAAAAGGTGAAAAATATAGTAATTATAGTAATTAAGTGATCAGATGATTTAAATGATAAATGAGGGAGGACTTATGAAACAATTATGCCTTAATTAGAATACGACAATTAAATGGAAAATAATAAAATAGTGTGAATTAGATGGCAATTTTGTAAATAAATGGAAGTTTAATTAACATTAAGTTAAATTAAAAGATTGAAAAACAAAATTCATTTCATTATCTTCTTCATAAGGCTGAATGCCATAGCTAAGGTTGGGAGAAAGCGTTGGTTTGCTTATTTCTTTGCATGTAAGTCCATTTTGATTCCGTTTTTTGTAATTTTTATATTTTTTATATCATTGCAATTAGTTCCAGCTAGGTCATACCTCTGTTTTTAATTCTATTAAAATTTTTTGAAGTTGCCATTGATGAATATTAAATTTTTTTATGAATACCATGTATATGGAGCTTTGATTATGTTATTTGATGAATTTGTAAAGTAATTTTTATTAGATTTTGATTTTAGGATTAAATTGTGAAATTGCCAAAATATTAGGGTTTAATAGTGAATTATATGTTTGTTAAGGGCTGATTGAGGACCTAGTAAGTTTGAATAAAATATTAAGTTGAAATTTAAGGTTAAGGGATTAAATTTCAAAATTGTAAAAGTTTGGGGTAAATGTATAATTTTGAAAAATAAAAGGGTATTAATTATAAAATGGTTTGGAAATGAAATATATGTTGATAAATAAAGAATTTTACATTTTAGATTAAGATCCCGTAGATACTCGTGGAAAAGGAAAAATTATGAATAGTCTTTGAACTTCTGCAACTCCTAGAATTTGGTCCAGGTAAGTTCGTATGGTTTAGAATTTAATATCGAAATGAATTAATGAGTAGTCTAACATGTTAAATTTTATATAATTAGTCTTAATTGTTGATGATGAATGGTAATTTGAGGTTTAATATTAAACTTGATCCTCGGTTTGATTTGAACGCAGGATAGAGTACAATTGGATTAGCTCTTATGAACATTGGTGTGATGGATGGATTGACTTGAGTGAGCATTTGGTGTGTTTGGTTGGACTGATAATGTACTTCTATCCGTAAGTCATTCTTTGAGTTGAAAATCTTGGTAAGTTAAACTGTTGGGTAACTCTAAGGAATTTTCCATATATACTTGAGATTTGAATTGACTAGTTATGAATTACCAATAGGGATTGTGGATGACAGGAAACTTTCATGGTTGTATATTACTTTTTGAAATGTTATATTCATTTAAGTAAGATTTATTGATTTAATACGTTGAACTTACAAAGCTTCATTGAGCTTACTTGTGTTAAACTTTATTCTTATAAATACTCGGAAGGTTTGATGAATTGGATCAGCACTCAAGTCATACTATCCAGCTTAATCCGGTAGCTTTTGAACGTTTACTTCAGATTATATGGCATGTAATAGGTTGAATGATGATACAAATGTCTAGATTTGTAATTAGCTACGTATGAATTTGGTTGTACAAATTGCTTTGGTTGATCTTCTTTTGGTACTTTTGGTATTTTATCAATATGTGATAGCATGTCCATTTGATACTTGTTGGAATCGATAAAAGTGTATGTGATGAATTTGTTGTTAAGTAGCTAAGATATGGTATGTTTGAGTTGGTGATTATAGGTGATATCTTGAATGAATTAATAGGTTGAATTGATGTTATGTTTTGATATAAATTTATGTATACTTGTGGTATCAATGAGGGTACATTGGTTAGGTACAGAATTAGGTTGATTTTGGTATGTTTTTGGCATGATTAAAGTAATTTTGGATAGGTATTTTGATTGGTAAATGGTTTGCTTAGGTTCCAAGTAAGCTTAAAATGGTAAATGTGTTGATTAAAGAACATTTTAGGTCCACACAGCCTGAGACACGGGCGTGTGTCTCAGCCATATGTGACACACGGCCTGACATACGGGTGTGTGAGCTCATTTTGAGGGGTACATGGCCTAGCACACGGACGTGTGGCTTGGCCGTGTGACTCAAGTCAGTGAGTTACACGGGCATAGACACAGGCTGGGGCACGGCCGTATGTCCCTATTTTGAATATCCACGCAGCCTGAGACACAGGCGTGTGTCTTAGCCGTGTGAGTCACACAGCCATGTGACCCTTACAATCCAAATTTTATAATTTTTTCCTAAAATTTCCAAATATTTTCGATTTAGTCTCGGATCGTTTCTATTGTATTTTTAGGGCTTCGAGGGCTCAATTAAGGGACATTATGAATGTATTTGAATGAAATTTCATTATGTTTGTATTAATGTATGATTTGAAGGAGTTACTATTCTGTTTGTCTGGTAATGCTCTGTAACCCTGTTTCAGCGATGGATACGGGTTAAGGGTGTTACACGTTTGTTTTGTCAAAATGGGTTTTCCACTTATTTTACTCAGATTCTCTGTTTAGGCATTTGGTTAGCTTCCTTTTCAGGTGGAGATCTTACTAGAAACGCTTGTCCAACGTGCTAGTTTTGTTTTTTTATTTTACGTGCAATGTGAGTGGGTAAATTTTGGGTTGAGGTTGTGTCGAAAATTTTCGACAAAATTTTGGTTTCTTTATTACTTCTATCGATTTGGTTGAGATTAATTGTGTAATTGGTTGTTGGATTATCATTTTTAGGCCTTGGATTCACCATGGTTACTTATATGTTGAAATCATGTCAGGTGTGTAATGAAAACCAAAATTTTTAAAATTTACGAACATAAAAAAATATGGCTATCGACACCACACGATCGTCTAGCAGGCAGTGTGAGTCACACGGTCATGTGTCAGGTCATGTGACAGGCTATGTAACTCACTGTTTGTGAATTAGGTTTACACGGGCCAAGGACATGGGCGTGTGTCCAGGCCGTGTAACTCACTGTTCGGAATTAGAGTTACACAAGCCAGAGACATGGGCGTGTGTCCAGTCCATGTGGGAAATAATTTGAGTCTTGAGTCACACGGGCGTGTGCTTGGCCGTATGGACCACACGGGCCAGCCACCCAGGCCGTGTGAATCCACATGGGCGTGTGGGAAAGAAAATTAGAATTTTTCCTTCAGGTCATAATCGTTGTTTGAATCGAACATAGCCCTACCGTAAGGTTTATATGATCTTAATTAGACAATGAGACTGTATTCTGATGATTTGTTACTGAATATTCTATTATTTTTAAACATATAGTTGACATAAAATTTGATAAGTAACTGTGATAGTTTTACATGAGCATGATTTGAATTGGAATTGTTGTATGCGCATATCTGATATCAGTTAACCTGCATCTGTATTGGGTTGGGATTGTGAAAAGGAGGAAGTGTGGGCAGTTTAATAATCTACCAAGCTTAGTGGTTAAGCCACAAATTCATATCTGACTTAGCGAGTTATCGCATTCTGATTCGACAAGTTGACTATAATATTTTTAAAAAGTGACACATAGTCACTGTGCGGTGTGTAGGGATGGATGGGTACTTGATACCCTATATGGTGTGTAGGGATGGATGGAGATGGTGTATAACGGTTATGGATAGGAATCTGCATCTATATCTGAATATTTCTATAATTGTATTTGATATATTCTGTTTCTGAATCCAATTATGAGAATTGACTAACTAAAGACGAATTGAAGTCACACCTCTTATTTTACTGTTTAATTGAGAATGTAAGTTACACACTGAGTTGTAAACTCATTAGTTGTTTGTTTGGATTACATGTAACCCACAGGCTTAGGCGGGTCGACGTGGCAGGAGCTTGATCATTCCTCTTTAGTTATTTTATCGTTGCTTTTTATAAATTTACGTTAGTGTGTGTTTGTCTTAGATTACGCTTTGGAATTTAAATTTTATGTTTGATCTAAATAATTACACTGTTTTCGACTGTTGAATTTCAAGTAATTAAAGGTTGGTTTGTTTTAAAATAATTGGATGTAACCTTCAAACTTGGTCTTAACTTCAAGGTCGGGTATGGGGTGTTACAATACAAAATTGTATAATGATTTGAAGCAAATGTATTGGTGGCCAGGTATGAAACACAAAATATCAAAATTTGTGACTAAATGTTTAGTATGCCAACAGGTGGAAGTCGAGCATCAAGTTCTGTCGGGTTTGTTGCAGCCTGTGATAATTCCATAATGGAAATGAGAACGAGTGACAATGGATTTTATCGAGATTACCCTTAACTCTGAAAAAGAAAGATGTTATTTGGGTTGTTGTTGAGAGATTAACAAAATCTGCACAATTATTCTGGTCGGAACGGATTATTCACTCGAGAGATTAGCTAAGTTGTATATCTCTAATATTGCTCGGTTGCATGGTGTGCCAGTATCCATTATTTCTGATCGTGATTCGATATTTACTTCCAGATTTTAGGGTAAACTACACGAAGCTTTAGGTACGAAATTAAATTTTAGTACCGCATTTCATCCCCAGTTAGATGGTCAGTTTGAACAAGTAATTCAGATTCTCGAATATATGTTGAGATGTTATGCTATTGAGTTTGAAGGCAGCTAGGAGAAATTTCTACCATTAGTTGAATTTGCTTATAATAACATCTATTAAACGAGTATCAAAATGGCTCAATATGAGGCTTTGTACGAACAAAAATGTAGAGCTCCGTTGTATTGGTCCGAGTTGAGTGAAAGAAAAAGTGTTGGTATTGATTTGATCCGTGAAACTAAAGATAAAGTTAGAGTTGTTCGTGATTGTTTGAAAGTTGCCTTTGATCGAGAGAAATCATATGCTGAACTGAAACAAAAAGATATCTAATTTCAAGTCTGGGATAAAGTATTTTTAAAGGTCTCACTTTGGAGAAAAATGTTATGGTTCAGCAAAAAAGGGAATCTTAGCCCAAGGTTTATTGGGCCGTATGAAATTGTTAATAGAATTGAGTCTGTAGCATACTATTTGACTTTACCACCGGAGTTAGAAAAGTTTCATAACATTTTCCACATATCAATGTTGCGTTGTTATCGATCAGATCTGTCACATGTGTTATCCATTGATGAAATTGATTTACAGCAAGATTCGTCATACAGTGAAGAGCCAATGAAAATTATGGTTGAGGAAGTGAAAAAACTTCATAACAAAAGAGTTCTATTAGTGAAAATCTTGTGGCACCGTCACGGTATTGAAGAAGCAACATGGGAAATCGAGGAATCTATGAAATCGCTATACCCTAATCTGTTTGCTGGTAAGAATTTTGAGGAAGAAATTTTCATTAAGGGGAGAGTTGTAATAGCCCATTTTTCAGTGGTGTTGAAAACAGTGGTTTTGGGACCACAATTCCAATGCATGGGTTAGAAAATATTATTTATTTAATATCTATGAAGTTATATGAGTGTTGTATTAAAATTTGGTCTGGTAATTTTGACATTTAGTTAGTTAATTAAGGAAAAAGAACTAAATCATAAAAGATATAAAACTTGATCTTTCTTGAATTCCATTAACTAAAAAGCATGATTAAGGATTGTTAAGGAATTTAAATGGTAAATATACCATTTCGAATAGTGTTGAACGATTGGTGGCTTAGATTTAGTGGAAATGTTTTGTTTATTTTATATTATTTAGTTAATTTTGTAATAAAATATAATTAATAAAAGGAAAAGAAAGGAAATAAAAATGTATTTGGTCATCTTCAACCTTAAGAACTGATTCTAAGGGGAAGAACAAGACCTAACCTTCTTCTAGCTTCAAACTCTAATTGGTAAGCCATTTTTGATCAGTTTCTTGTAATTTTTATGTTTTTGGAATCTCGGGAGCTTGATTTAGCTAACCCAGGGATTATTGCACAAAACTATTAAAGGTTTTTAAATTTTCCATTGATGTTTTCTTTAAGCTTTTATGGTTATTTGATTAGTTTTGAAGCTTAGATATGTTAATGGGCTAGTTTGTAAAGTAAAAATTGTTCGTTTTGAACTTAGGGACTAAAGTGTAATAAGTATAAAATGTGTATGAAAATTCTAAATTTTTGTGCTTTAGTTGATTGTTGGAGGACTAAATTGAGATTGATTTCAAAATTGAAACTCAAATGTGAGAATTATAATAGTTTCGGTTTTAGGGACTAAATTGTGGTGGATATAAAAGTTGAGGAATTTTAGTATAAATTAATTGAGATAAAACATGATATTTATATGTTGTTTTATGTTGTTTGGATTGGTTACTTAAATCAAATTATTCTTTAGATCAAGAACCTCAACAATTGAATGACGTACGAGAAAAGAAAAAATTATCGATTAGTCCCTGATAGTTGAATCATTACCATTCGACAAGTAAGTTCATACACTATGAAGTTACTCATTTATGTTTACTTGTTATACTAAGATTGTCGATAATTATTATTGTTGGACTGGATTTATAATTTATCTCAAGTATATCTCGATGCAATTAGTAAATGCTTGTATACAGGTTTGTGTTATTTCCTAGTTTCCTAGCTCCTGCATATGTTGCGGACTGGAGAATATGGAATATTAAGCCCTAGCTAGGCGCTTTTTCATGTAGGTTGACCCTATTGGGTAACCAATCACTACTATTTTCATTTGTATATTGAGGTATTTTTACGAAATTTCATTGGAAAAGTCGGCTATTAAAGTCTTGGAGACTTATCTGTAAAGTTGGTTATAGAACTCTTGTGATTTGGTTTTGGGATTATAGTTGGTTTATTTGGTAATGAAAATAGTTATGAATGCTCATATGATTGAACTCAAGCATGTTGTTTATATTAATGATGTGGATTGGATTTTTTATAGGTTTAATTGTATCTCAAATTGAATTTTGTATATGATAGGACTTTGAGGTAAGTGAAGCTTAAATTGTATGAGTTTACTAAGTATTTGATATATGGTAATAAGGTGAATTTGGTCAAGTTTTGGTTAGCTTGTTATGTGTTTAGGTAAGTATATGTTATGGTAATTGTTGGTGTTTGAATGACTGACATGAATGGTTTATGTTTCACATTAAATTGTGGTGCCATATGTGGCACATTGGTTAGGCACATAGGTTGTATGTGAATTGGTATATTTTGGCATGTTTAAATGTGTTTTTAATAGGTAAAAATGGTTGGAAATGGTTTGGTTTGGATCCTAAGGAATGATTGAGAAAATGGCTTGTTTTCGAAGTTATTTTAGGTGCACACAATCACTTCACACGGCCATGTGGCCTATTTGATTTTTGGTGTAGGATTGTCCACGTGGTCTTAAAGAGTTACATGGCCTGGAGACACAACCATGTGACCCTAAGTTACACGGGCAAAAATAATTACACGGTTTGGCCACACAACCATGTTCTTGAGCCACACGGGCTAAGCCTTGTCACACGGTCGTGTGACCCCTGTTTATACATTTTACTCAATTTTTTGTAGAAGTTTCAATTTAACCCAGATTTTTATATGTTTCGGAAGCTCGATTTAGGTCCCAAATTGATTGATTAGCATGGAAATAATCGATAATGAATCATTTGGTTGTTATTAAATGCTTTTATGAAAGTTGTTCAAAGTTTATTGTTGTAATACTTTATGGTTCAGGCCCAGCGACTGAACCAGGTATAGGGTGTTACAATTTTACTTTTACTTTCAATTGTAACTTTTATTTCAATTTTATTTTGATTTTTCACGAGAATTGGATTGTAGATCAGTTGAACTCGTCATGGATTACTGTTCGAGTCGTATTATTTATTTATATCAGGATTTTTCTCATCTTTACTTTTGATTTTTTTGTAAATGTTTATCTTTCAAATCAATTGTATTGCATGTGTTAGATCCATAGGGAACTAATTCGATAAGGGAGATTAACGAGTGGATGTGGGATTATTTAACACATATGTAAGGTTGTTTAATAGATCAATTGGTTGGGAAAAGAAGAATCTAAAACCCTAGGCTTGACGACCCTAGGAAGTCATATAGGTGGGAATAAACCCAAAATCTGTATTTCCTACCGTGAAAACCTTACCCCAATCTGGTCTGACTTGTGACATCGAGAGATAAGCAGTTCTTGCCAACAAATTAGGTTAGTGGAAGGCCAAGATGCCCTGCTAGGTTAATGACTAGTTGATTGAATAGAACCCAAAGTAGAAGTTAATTATGAACACTGAAGCGAGCTAGTCTTCTGTCGCTTAATATGATAAATTCTACAATCTCTTTTTTGCAATTGTTTTCATTACTTTTATAAAATATCTTTTATCATCACCTTAGGAATAATCGTAATATAATTGAATTAAAGTATTGATTTAGACCCGTTAGCATAGAAGTTAATATTAGTTTAGTCTAGCCTCTCTTGGGTACGATCCTCGGAGTACTTCCAGTACTTCGTTGTACAAATCTATATTATAACCTGACCTATTTACTTGTGGACATCGCTTAATTCCTTATCTTTTGTAAAAATATTCTCATTTCTAACATTGGTACGTCAGGAGGTGGTCACCTCTCAACTATTCTGTGTCATCATTAGCTAAATAAAATCACAAAACATATAATACCATCAAATTCCTTTCAAATTGCAATCAATTACAATATCAAACATATTTTACCATTTATTCGATTTAGTCCCTAAACCTAGGATAAACATAACTTTCAGTTTAAAGCTTTAGATTGAAATTCGATTTCACGTATATTCATTAGGGACCTCCTACTTGCTATTCCTACCAACATTTCACAACATTTTCTCATTTTATTCAATGTGGTCCCTAATGTTCGAAATCAACAATTTAGCTTTACAATTTAGTCATTTTCTTAAGCTAAGCTTAATTTCTAACAATTTCACACCAATTTAATCTAATTCTAAACAATTATAACTTTCAAAAACTTTAATAATTTTACAAATTAGTACATGGGCTAGCTAAATCAACCTCCCATGATTCAATTGCCATAAAACTAAAAGAAAAATGGCTAGGGACTTACTCGAATTAAAGACTGAATAGATTGAAACCTAAAAATGGCATCTTCTTTTGCTGTTGATTTGTTTTGGTAAGTTAGCGAAGATGATATCATCTCTCCATCCACCAATTTCACTTTTATACTAAGATTAGTTTGTTAATTAACCTTAATTTACTTATTTAACTATGTTTTGGTAACTTGGATCTCTCTATCCACAAATTTCACTTTTATACTAAGATTAGTTTGTTAATTAACTTTAATTTACTTATTTAACTATGTTTTAATCAAATTAATATTTAATTACTTAAATTAATCCACACACATCATTACCACCCACTATATCTTATTTGTGCATGGTTTAATTGCTATTTTAAACTTTTAGTTAATTGCAATTTAAGTCCCCAAGCCATTTCCTAATTAAAATCTATAACGATTGGAATTTACAATTTAGTCCTTGGGCATTAATTAATCACAATTTCGGCTAAATTAATTAACCAAAATTTAATTCATCAATTTACTAACTTCGTAAATATCTTTATTTAATATTTACAAACTCGATTTACGGAAACGAGTTCTAGAAATCACAATTTCTGATACTATTAGAAACTAGGTTGTTACATTGTATGTTGGATATACAACTTATGTATAACATATCTTTGCATACAATAGTGGAATTTGTAGTCCAATAAAGGGTAAAATGTATCCTCTCACTAGCATTTATTGGTTGATGAAAAAAAAAGTGGCCATAGGTAATTTGTGTAGGATGAATGATTTTATTACACTATATGTTTATAATAGACTTTTTAATGAAGGAAGATTCAATGTTTAACATGAGATAAAATAGGATCATATTGAGTGAACGAATTCAACTCAAAGAGATAAAGGGTATCCTACGAAGGAAACACACTAATGATAATGTCATTGAACGAGCAAAATTATAAGTTGCTTTTGTAATGCTATATAATAAGGGATAGTTCAATCATGATACTTTTAGTAGAATGACTCCATGAATAAATAATTTTGTAATTAATAGACAAAAATTTAGAACTTAATTATAAATTATTTGAGTCTTAATTATACATGCTCGATTGGTCCCGCTACTAGCTCAAACACAACCATAAACCTTTATGGACTGCATTTAGAATCGATACGTTGCATGAATGAAAATGACAAAAAAAGAAATAGATTGCATGCATTACTATCCGCAATAATTGCAGTTTCTCACAAAGAGCAAGAGATGGCTTAGTGATTAATTTAATTAAATAATTGAAGTTCAAAGTGAAAATTAAATTAAGTTACTCATCGCGATTTTACAAAATGAGACAACTAAATTTATTTACTCATGGATTCTAGTACGTTAAAGTCGTTATGATTTTAACGAAACTAGAAATGAGTTGAGAAAATAATTTAATTGAGAGAATTATTAAATAAATAATATTTTGAGAATATAGAAAACTAATTATTAGGTTGAATAAATTATGTGAATTGGTTTAAAGATAGAAAAACACATATAATTATACCAAATATAAGAATGACCCAATAAACCTACTTGTATTAGGGTGGGAGGCACAAAGGATATTCCTAGTGTGTGTGTCATCCACCATAAGTAGTCTCATATGGATTCAGTGTTTTCTTTTAAAATATTATTATTTGATTTTTCTTTTGTTCAAGTAGAATTACTTTGAATTTTCCTTATAAATAGGGACTACGAGCTAAGTAAAAAATAAACACCATACTCATTATTGAACGTAGTTACTCTGCAAAAAATTAGAGGTTTAAGAATAACATAGAATCCTGCTAAGGAAAAAACACAATAAATATGAACTACGAGCTAAGTAAAAAATAGACATTATTGAGCACAGTTACTCAACCAAAAAAATAGAGGTTTAAGAATACCGGAGAATCTTGCTAAGCAAAAAACACAAGTAGTAATTTGGTAAAATTTGTTACCATAAATAACACAAAGGGTGAGGATTGAAATTTTAAGGACTAATAACAAAATTTAACTTAATTTTTTTGATAGGTTGTTTAGAACTAGCAAGTAATTCTTTTTCAACCTTTATGTAAGATGATAAATGTGTTTTAATGCGCTCAAAACCGTATTTCTATATTGAAAATGATACCAATAACAATCGAATTATTAAATAAATGATTTTATCATGCGAAATAATATTGTGGTGAGGTGAGACTGTTTAACGTCAAATAACATAGGCCGAGAGAAGGAGGGCGTGCTGCTTTGGGATACCATTTTTGGATGAGCTTTTTCATTCTTGCCAGAAACCGAATGGCTTCTGGACTTTCACTTTCATTAATGTTTTGTTTTCAGGGATTTGGAAGACGCAAAAGGGGATTCTTTTTAGTTGGTTTGGAATAAAAATAAAACATGGATTTTTTAATAAAAAGGAAAATGGAGTTTAATTACTTTGTTCCATTTGTTGAAACTAGTCTTTATACTTTTATTTTTTTGAATAATTTAATTTTTTCGAGTGAGACAAACTTATGGGCTAATTTTAGCAAATGAAAAACGTATAAAAGTTATGTTAAAAAAAATGAAAAAAGGGAGAAAAACACTAGGAGAAATAAAAGAGAATGGAAAATAAAAAAAATTAAAATAACATAAAAGAAAAAAATTAAATTGCTCAAAATAAAAAATAATATAGAGATTAATTGTAAAATTTACTCTAAAATACTTTTCGTTTGAAATGATTATTTAACCTATCACATCAATTTATTGTTATACTAAAACATAAATAAATAAAATAAAATTTAAAAAACTGAATATTTTAATAAATTACCTTAAAAATAATTGTACACCATTTAAATCCCAAATATAAAATTTTTTTACCACTAGTAACAACTAACAACTAGTTTTTAAAGACTAAATTAAAGTTAAAAGGGAATTTGATCCCAATAATTTATAAATATTTTTATTTATACATGGAATAAAAAAAAATTAGTAAAGAACAAAGTCAAAATCATTGCATTTTGGAAAAAAAAAAGAGAGCGAGTTAAAGAGACCGAGGGATCTCTTTGTCTTCTCAGATTTTCTCTTTCCATCTCTCAATTCTCAAAACCCTAATTTCTCTGCTTTTCCTTTTGCTTAATCAATCGATCCTCGTCAATGGCCAACAGTAATCTCCCTCGAAGAATCATCAAGGTTCCTCTTTCGATATCCGTTTGGTCCTTTTCGATTTCTCCTAGTTGTTTGTTTTCCGAGAAACCTCAAGAAAATCTTGTTTCTTTTACTTTTTATTTTTCATCTTCTGTTGTACTTTTGGGTTTTAGAGTTTAGTTTTATAGCTGAATTGTTTAAATTTTGATGAACCAAAAGCCTCTGCTATTTTCTTTTGGATCGTCTTTTTTGATTGGCGAAAGCTTTTTTCTGCCTCCATTTTTTGTGTGTTTTTAGAAATTTTCTTGGTTACTTCTGTTTATTTTTCTTTGATCTAAACAGGAAACTCAACGTCTCCTCAGTGAACCTGGTAATTACTGCTTTTCTTTTTTCCCATTTTATGTACTTCTGAGAATTTTTTGTTGAATTTTGTTTGGTGTCAGTGTTTTTGTTTACTAATTTAAATGTTATGAGCTGAAAATATATATATATTTTAATTTCCCCATTGTTAAATGGGTATTTTCGGATACAGCACCTGGAATTAGTGCTTCACCATCAGAGGATAACATGCGGTATTTCAATGTGATGATCCTTGGTCCAACACAGTCACCATATGAAGGTAGCTGTTATTTTCTTCTAATAGTTGCGAGTAGTATTTCAATGTGTTGAAAATGAATTGTGTACCAGTTGAGTCTTGGCTTATTTAAGTCATAAAGAGCTTAAAATAGCTGATTTTCAGTCAATAAGAGGATTTCAACATGTTAGGAAACTTCTAGAGAAAATAGTGCTTGTGCAGTGTTTATTTTACTTGATTTCCCCCCTGGTTTTTCAGCTTGGAAGAGAGAAAAATGAAGCCTTGTTTAAATGTTTTTGTCTTAAAATTTAAGTCCAATTAGCATTCTTCTTAGGCTTTTGTAGTGCTTGATCTGGTTATGGAGTATTGTTTTTGTTAATATCTCATTGCCCTTTTTAGTTTTTCTTTTCTTTTCATTTGTAATTATTTTTGTACTTTTGCATCTGATATGATGCATTATCATTTCAAATATTTATTCAGGTGGGGTTTTCAAGTTGGAACTATTTTTGCCTGAAGAATATCCCATGGCTGCTCCCAAGGTAAGCAACTCCGAGTCATTTTTAGTTACTAGCATAACCTTCCTGTTACTCTACGGCATATGATAATAGCTCAAAGGTAAACAATGTTTGAGGCATGATAATTGTAATTTGAAGTTGGTTCATGATTATAGTTTTGGAGATTTCAGTTTCAGCAGAATTTGTTGTCATTTTTATTGGGTATGGTAGAATTAAATGTCTATCATGTATTATTCTCCTTTCACTTTGATGAACTCTTGATCTTGTATGATTACTTTCTTTGATGACATAATTTAAAGGAAAATGTTGGAACTCAATGTTTGATGGCATGTTGTATGCACTGGCTTTAAAAATGTCCTTATTCTGACATCACTGCAATAGCCTATACTACCTAAGTAGCTGGCTTTTTGCTTTGGACGTTGCACTTCTTGCTTTTATTTAGGAAGAATTTTTGCATCTGATTTGTTGTGCAGAGCAAACTCTCGCTGGTAATGATCTAATTTGTGCTTGCACTCTGTACTGGGTTGTATATAGCTGATGCAATGGCATTCGAAACTTCAAAAGTTGGCATTTCAGCATCAATTTATTGTTCTCCTCTATTCTCTCAGAACAGTTTAATCAACTGTTAATGTTGCCTCCATGGTTTATTTTGTCTTTTCATCCACCTTAACCAATTTGGTGTAACAGGTTCGATTTCTTACAAAGATATATCATCCTAACATTGACAAGGTTGGCAACTGTTCTTTCTTTTCTCCTTATTTTATGGTGTCAAAATCTGTATTTTTCTTGCTCTTAAGGGTTTGAATTTTCTTTCAGCTTGGAAGAATATGCCTTGATATTCTCAAAGACAAATGGAGTCCAGCTCTCCAGATTCGAACTGTACTTTTAAGGTATTGTAAGATATTATGAGATACAAATTCATTTGTTGGAAATAAATATTGGTAAATGTGGGGAGTGTGTGTTACTATCTTTAGTTATTATGGTAGCACTAGATTTTAAAGTTAATACTGACATTAATATGTTTATTTCAGTATTCAAGCACTTTTGAGTGCTCCAAATCCCGATGATCCACTCTCTGAAAACATTGCTAAGCACTGGAAAACGAATGAGGCTGAAGCCGTTGAGACAGGTAAAATCTGTGATTGCTTATATTAAATCTTTGGAATTTGGTTACTTCACTATTGGAAAGATGATATGCCCCCATTCTTATAATCGACTCTTGATATCCCTTATGCTTATTGCAGCAAAGGAATGGACCCGTTTGTATGCAAGCGGTGCATGAAGACTGTTTGGTATCATTTGCCCTCTTAAAATAACATATTATGCAGTGTAAGCTATTCCATGTCAATTACATATGGAAATTTGGAAAAATTGATGTTTGAAAAGAGTCTGATATTCACAAAAAGCTTCCAGTTGCGACCTGTTTATCGTTTTCTGGTTGGAAGCAGTCACTGAAGTTGTATGATAAAAATACAATGTTGTCTAAAACTCTCAAATGCTGAACTAAGAGATTATTCTCAAATACAGCTATTTCATGTTCTGTTTATTTATGATATTAAAGTTTGATGCATACATACATGAATATTCTCTTAAAATACAACACTTTGGTCTCATTACAATCTTTTAACTCAATACTAGTACGAGTCTTAGGCATTGCGTTAGGATGATTATTTGATTATTTGTTTGTGTTAATTTACGGAGTATAAATTTAAAGGTCAAAATATACTCTTAAGGTCGAAGCTTACTTTTATTTTCAGAAATTTACTCTAGTTTTTTGGATTTAAAATTTTAGGTTAAATTTTTATCACTATTAAATTTATATTAATGTGGTATTTTGAAATTATAAAAAAGCACTTGGTAGTTAAGTATCAATAAAAATAATATTGAAAATATTTGTATAGATTTTTTAAAAAACATTCTTTCCAATTTGTCATGATAAAATAAATTTTTTAAATTAGCGTTCCGAATAAAAATTGATGTAAAAATATTTTAATTAAATATTAAATATTTAAATTAACTAATAACATCATAAAAGTGATTAAATCTCAAATTTTAGCTAATATAAGGGCTAAAGCTAAGGTTTGATCCTTGTCAAGCAAACCTAAAAAGAAATAAAGAACTACATATATGTCTCTAAAACTTGCATTTAAATTATATGTATCCATATAATATTAAATAAAAAATTAATAATATTAATTATTTGGATTAATTAATAATATTATAAAATTAAAGGACCAATTTACATTGGAAATTAAAGTGTAATAATTAAATTTCAAATTTAGGCATAATAGAGAGACCAAAATTAAAATTTAATTAATTTTTTAAAACTAAAAAAGAAAAACAGTAAGTAAAGACTTAAATCTAAAGAAATGAGAAGTCACTTGTCATTCTTAAGACTTTTAAGGTATTAAAATTATATATAAACATATAATGTTTTAATCGAAAAATTAATGATGTTAACTATTTGGATTAATTAATTAAAAATATAGAAATTATATTATGTTAAAAAATTAATGTATATATATTAAATATAAAATTTAAGCATATTAAAGGAACCAAAGTTGGTATTTAACTATTTTTGTAAAATGAAAGAAAAAAAAGAGGCGTGGGTGAGGGAGCCAGGTCAACCTTCCTTTGTATGGTAAGCATATTAGAGGGATCAAAAGTGAAATTTAATCACTTTTGTAAAATGAAAAAAAAAGAGAGCCATGTGTCATCAGAAAGACCTTGGTTCAGGAACTTGTGGAGGGACTTTTCAAGAGGGTAGTTCAAAACCCATGTCCATTTTGGCCCAAAAATAATAATAAAAGTAAAAATGTTTTGAAGGAGGGAAAGAGAGGTTTTAAGCATGACATTCAGAAAAGTGATAGTAAGATAAATTTGTATTTTTAATATATTTATTTTTATTAATTATTAAATAAAGTGCTATAAAATTTAGATTTGTCTTATCAGGAATAAAGTTGGTGTGTTAAATTCAAATTCTTACAAAATGGGGTTAAATTGGAACAAAAAATAAAGTGGAGCGCCTAATTGAAAGATTGAAGATACAAAGATGACTAGATAAAGATTGAAGGGTTGAAGATTTTTTTCAAAAGTAGTTGGATAAAGATTGAAGGATTTTTAATATTATTACAACTCTGTAATTAATTTAAATTTAATCTCTAGTTTAAATTTGATTTTTAAATTATCTAGTGATAATATTTAGGAAAAATCTAGTTAAATTTTGGCACTAGAAATGTGTATAAATACCTAGTGGCTACAGCCAATTAAACACATACTTTTGCCTTTATGATTTAATAAAATTCTTTAGGTTTTTCCTATTCATGCGTCATACTCAATTCTCTGTTTCATTTCTCTCTTTTTTTTTTCCTTTTGTTTTCAACCTTTGCCTTCCAAGGCCTTTTCCTTTTCTACTTTCCAAAATTCTATTTAAACCATTTATTTTTAAGCATGATTTTTTCCATGATTAATTAAACTTTTTTTAGCCTTAGCCCAGCTATCACTTCGACAAAGTAATCGTGAGATATGAACCCACACTAAATACTTTGCAATTCAGTATTCGCTATCTCTTCGGTATATGGGATAGTACAAATTCGTCCCTCAAAGTTGATCCGATTTCAATTCAAAAAGCGCGCGTTGGGTTGGAATCGTTTGGAGTACAGTTGGAAAGTTGAGTCGACGGTGCTATACTCAAAATGCCACGAACAAATTAGCGTGTTCAATTGGAAAAAACTAGTTGGATTCCGTCAAGGGAGATAGTGATTGGATTTAAACGACTCACACGGTTGAGGCCGTTAATTCGAGTTGGGCTTTTTAGATCACAAGGCTGTCAAAGTCTTAAATTACGGGTAAGTGCTACGTGGTTAGAAATTCGACAAAGGTCAATTTACAGGTGATACCGGGATTGACTATGAGGGGAAGAGTTACCGGTTTGAGGGATCCTCAATTGCTATAACTAGCTTATTACTTGGAAGGAAAATTCTGTTTCAAGGATCGATTCAAGATTGGAGTACACCGAGTCTAAGGCTAAACTTAAAATTTTTTTATTTATTTATCCATTTATTTTATTTTCTTAAATTTATTTTTGCATTTTCGAATTTGTTTTGATTTTATTTTATTTTTCATATTTCCTTATTTTATTATCTTAATCAATTTAACCCCCATTTTTATTTTTATTTTTTCAGCATTTCTACGTACCAGTTGTGGGCATGATTGTGACCGTGACAGCGATTCTGGTCACGAAAAAAGGTGACATTAGATAGCCAGTCCCTGTGGATTTGACCCTACTACTTTATATTGCTAATTATTGTTATTTTGTCGTATGAATTCATATTTGGTGGTTTTGACGCCTATCAAATTTTGGCGCCATTGCCAGGGATTGGTAAAAATTTCAAATTTTTGTTTGTTTTCTTTATGACTAGATCAGAACTGGGGACTCTAACATTTGAACCAAAAATAGAAAAGTTGGCTTGAACACTTCGAAGAGAAGCTAGTCGGCGCAGTAAACAAACACAACTCGACTTTGAAGAAGGATCTTACATCGAAGATATTTACTCATCCGAAGATTCAGATGAAATGACAGATCAAACTATATGCCAACTTGCAGTTGCACCAGATGAACAACAACCGCTATGCATAACTTACCCGGGGGTAAAATACTGTTCGAGTTAAAGTCGAGATTAATAGATTTATTACTTACTTTTCGCGGTTTAAAAAATGAGAACCCTCATACTCATCTGAAAGAGTTCCACATGGTTTGTCTGAGCATGAATCCAGAAGGAGCAATTGAAGATCAAATAAAACTAAGAACTTTTCCTTTTTCATTAGTTGATTCTGCTAGAGAATGGTTGTTTTATTTACCTCCGAGATCTGTTAATACTTGGACTGATATGTCTTGATTGTTTCTTGACAGGTTTTTTTCAGTAGTTTGAGCAACTAAATTAATGAGGAGTATAGTTATAATACAACAAAAAGAAGCATAATCATTCTATGAATATTGTGAGCGATATAAGAAGTTGTGCGCAAGTTGCCCACAACATGGCCTGTCTGAACAATCGCTCTTACAATATTTCTACGAGGGGTTACTCCCGATGTAAATGAAGATGATTGATGCTGCTAGTGGAGGGGCTCTTGTGAACATGACTCCTCAAAGAGCTAGAGAATTAATTTTGATTATGGCTGTAAATTCTCAATAATATCGACCACCTATGGAACCTACGTGAAGGGTTCATGAGCTAAGTACTCATTCCATAGTAAATAAGATTGATGAACTTACTAATGTGGTTAAAAGTATGCTTGCAGGAAAACTAAACCCAACTCGATTATGTGAGATTTGCGCTCAGCCTGGTCATCCAACCAACTTGTTTCCGATTTTACTTGAGGACACAACTACACAAGTAAGCGTTGTTGGGAACTTTCCAAGGCCACCTCAAAGGCGTTATGATCCATATTCAAGCATGTACAATGCAGGGTGGAGGGATCACCCAAACCTAAGCTATGGGTCGGACTCTCAATACAATCAATCATATAAACCAAGACCACCTCTGCCTCAACAGTATCAACCTCCAAAGTCATCTATTGAAGCCATAGTAGAGAGGTTAGCTGTTAGCACTGAAAAGTTCCAACAAAAGACTGAAACACATTTCCAAGAACTAGATCAGCAAATAAGTAAGCTAGCACTTACAGTTAGTCGTTTGGAGAACTAAGGAAAATTACCATATCAAACTGAGCTAAACCCAAGTCAAAATGCAAGTGTTATTATCGTAAAAGATGAAACAGAGTCTGAACTAATGCCTGGCACGAGTTGTGACCATGACGTTGAATAAGAAGTCGAACCAGCAGCTCCCACTGAGCCGGCACCTCATAAACCATTTGTTGTACCTCCCTCATAACTTGGAAGGCTCGCCCAAGTTAAAAATGAACAAGAGGAAAAAGAAATCTTTGAGACATTCCGAAAGGTAGAAATTAATATTCCTTTACTTAATGCAATTAAACAGGTTTCACGCTATGCAAAATTTTTGAAAGAACTGTGTATCGGTAAAAAGAAACTCCAAGGAAATGAATGGGTGAATGTGGGAGAAAATGTTTCTGCAGTGCTACAAAAGAAAATCCCACCTAAGTGTAAGGACCAATGTATGTTTTCTATATTCTGTAAAATAGGTAATATTGGCATAAATAAAGCCATGTGTGATTTGGGAGCATCTATTAATGTAATACCTTTATCTATTTTTAAGATGGCAAACACGGATTCTTTGAAAGAAACATGAGTGATTATTCATTTGGCAGATAGGTCATGCATATATCCAGAAGGAGTGCTAGAAAATGTCCTCGTAGAGGTAAATGAATTGATTTTTCCTGCAGACTTTTACATCATCGATATGGAGAATGAATACTCAAAAAATACTTCTAATATTTTACTTGGGAGACCATTCCTAAGTACCGGACGTACAAAGGTTGATGTTCAAAGTGGAACCCCCACTATGGAATTCGACGGTAAGGTGGTAAAATTTAATGTTTATGAGGTGATGGGCCAACCCAGTACAATGTTGAATATTTCTAGTGTTGATATTATTGAAACATTAACGAAATTTCATTTTGAGTATGATGAAGATGATGGGTTACAAACTGTGCTTTGCAGGAATTTAGACCTTAATACAAAGGATAAACTGGAGGAATTAATGACATTCAAAGAGCCAATTCGTGAAACTGTCATTTTCATGGAGGCACCACAGTTTCCCAAAAGTCAAGGTAAAGAATTTGAATTGTCTCCTTTTCAAACTAAACTTTTGCCTTCCATTTCGTAGGCCTCGAAATTGAAACTCAAACCGTTACCGGAACATTTAAAGATTCCGATAGAGGAAAAAGAAAACCTGAGCAGAAAAGCTCGAATACGTTTCAATCCATCGATGATGAAGGAATCTGAAAAATACTTCAAGGTCAATGGGCAAAAGTTGAAATCTTTCTATGAGAACTTTCAAGTGCACATAATGGAAGAATTAACTCTCGAGGAACCAAATGAATAATACTCAGGTCATCGAGCTAACGTCGTTAAAAAAAAGTGCTTTATGAGAGGCAACCCACATTTATTTTTATTTATTTATTTCATTTAATTTTGAATTCTAGTTTAGTTTGAGAATTAAATAAAGTATCATTTTAATCCATTTGATCGTGTTATTTTTCAGGAACATAGACAAAGACAGTCATTTTTTAGGAGGTCAGAATTAATTCATGGCATGAGCACGCCTTCTCAAATTTCAATGCTGCCATTTGTTGAAATATACACCCAGGATCGAACCGACCAGAACCAACCCGAAATGTCCAAACCACCTTTCCCCAAATTAACACGGAGGGTACACTTGACCCTTCTATTCATTATTGTTTTAAAATTGCATATTGAGGGCAATGTGGGCTAAGTACTCGCTTAAATAAATAAATAAATAAATTTTCTAATAGCTTGGTTAAGAGTGAAGATTCAAATATGTGACCAAGTTGAGTAACTGGGATGAGGTGCTTGGGTTGTCATCTCATTATGTGTCAAAAGGTTTGGTGACGACTCGAAGCTTGTAACACTCCGCTAACCGAGCTGCCTTGAGAAAGGAAAAATAAATTGATTAGGGACATATGAAATTGAGTAGCCGGGATGAGGTGCTTGAGTTGTCATCTCATTTGCATTAAAATGTTTGATTATGTCTCGAATTCATTAAAAATAAATAAAGAGAACGTGTTGGGTTGAGTAACCGGGGTGAGGTGCTTGGTTGTCATCTCACTTCGCGTCAAAAGACTTGACTATGTTTGAAAAAAAAAACAAAAAAATGTATATAGATATAAATAAAAGTATATATTGGGTATGACCGTTTCACATGTTTGATTAAGCCTAAATTTAGTGAAATAGTTGAATTTCACATACTATTCGAGATTTTATAAACTGCTTATTGATTGAGTTTAGTAGTTACTTATTTTTGATTCACCTAATTGTTTGCAGTATGCTTGACTAGGAAAAGGGGTTTTGATTTTGAAAAGGATTGACGAATTATTTTTAGTGGATATCATGCTTGAGGACAAGTATCGGCTAAGCAGGGGAAATTTGATAGCAAGATAAATTCGTATTTTTAATATATTTACTTTTGGCAATTATCGAATAAAATGCTATTGAATTTGGGTTTTTCTTATCAGGAATAAAGTTGTTGTGTTGAATTCAAACTCTTACAAAATGGGGTTAACTTGGAACAAAAAGCAAAGTGGAGGGATTGATTGAAAGATTGAAGATACAAAGATGACTGGATAAAGATTGAAGGGTTGAAGAGTTTTTTCAAAAGTAGCTGGATAAACATTGAAGGATTTTTGATATTATTACAACTCTGTAATTAGTTTAAATTTAATCTCTAGTTTAAATTTGATTTTTAAATAATTTAGTGATAATATTTAGGATTATTTTGTGATAATATTTAGGAAAAATCTAGTTAAAATTTAAAATTAGAAGTGAATAAATACCTAATAGCTACAGTCAATTAAACACACACTTTTGCCTTTAGAATTTAATAAAATTCTTTAGTTTTTTTTCCCATTCTTGCGTCATACTCAATTCTTTGTTTCATTTCTTTTTTTTTTTTCCTTTTTTTTCAACCTTTTGGTTTAATTGCCTTCCAAGGCCTTTCCCCTTTTTTACTTTCCAAAATTCTATTTAAACTATTTATTTTCAAGCATGATTTTTTTCCATTTTTTCCATGATTAACTAAACTTTTTTTTAGCTTTAGCCCGGTTATCACTTCGACAAAGTAATCGTGAGATATGAACCCTCACTAAATACTTTGCAATTCGATATTCACTATCTCTCCGGTATATGGGATAGTACAAATTCATCCCTTAAAGTTGATTCGATTTCAATTCAAAAAGCGTGCGTTGGGTTGGAATCATTTGGCGTACAGTTGGGAAGTTGAGTCGGTGGTGCTGTATTGAAATCCCGCAAACAAATTGACGTGTCCAATTGGAAAAAGCTAGTTGAATTCCGTCAAGGGAGATAGTGATTGAATTTAAACGACCCACACAGTTGAGGTTGTTAATTCGAGTTGGGCTTTTCAGATCACAAGGCTGTCGAAGTCTTAAATTACAGGTACGTGCCAGGTGGTTGGAAATTCGACAAGGGTCAATTTGCAAGTGATACCGGGATCGTCTACGAGAGGAATAGTTGGCAGTTTGAGGGATCCTCGATTGCTATAACCAACTTATCGCTTGGAAGGGAAAATTTACTTTAAGGATCGATTCAAGATTGGAGTACATCAAGGCTAAGGCTAAGGCTAAGTTTAAAAAAATATTTTATTATCCTTTATTTTATTTCTTATATTTATTTTTGAATTTTTTAATCTGTTTTGATTTGATTTGATTTTTCTTATTTCTTTATTTTATTATCTTAATCAATTTAAACCCCTCATATTTATTTTTATTTTTTCAGCATTTCTACGCACTGGTCGTGGGCACGACTGTGACCGCGACAGCGATTCTGGTAACGGAAAAAGGTGAAATTAGATAGCCAATCCTTATGATTCAACCCTAGTGCTTTATATTGCTAATGACTATTATTTTGTTGTAGGAATTTATATTTGGTGGTTTCGACGCCCATCAAAAATGTATTTGGAACAAACAATCACCAATTCCAACTACCACAACTGTCCTCAAAAGACCCAGAATCTACAACATCCTCTAATGAAGAAGGAGAAGAAAAGCGTGAGTTGTTAAGGTTGATGAAAGCAGGAGGTTTGTTGGTTGGGAGAATTGCATCAAAAGCAGCTGAAGAAAACAAGGAAGATTTTGTGGAAAAAGATAAGAATTAAACTAGGAATTTGGCCAAATTGATACAAAACTTGAACAAATAGAAGTAGAGAAATATAATAGATTAAAATTTTGGTTGGGCAAAAACATACTTGTTTCCTCAATATTGGCATTCATATATTTACCTTCAGCGATCCTTATCCTCAAGGCAACTTCACTATTAAGCTTGTAACAATACTCTCTCCATCAAGATAATCCTTATCCTCAAGGAATGAAGTTTGGATACTGAACCTGAAAAGTGTTGAACGATTCTCAGGCATCTTTTGGGAAAGTTTTTTCCTATTGAACCAATATTTCTGTTACAACTTGATCATTCTTCTTTCCAGCATCTTCAAAGGTTCTTTAGGCAAGGTTCCATCAGGAGCTAGAATAGGTAACTGAGGTTGTGTGGGTTTACCTCTAATGTCGGGTGTACTCTAGAACCTGGAGAAAGGAGTAAAGTGTTTCCTATTACTTCAACCTTAGCTTTCACTTGAAAAGGGCCATAGAATTTGGGTGACAGCTTCATGCAAGACCTTTTTACCACTGAGTGTTGCCTATAAGGCTGTAATTTAAGATAAACCCGATCTTTTACTTCAAAAGACCTCTTAGATATTCCTTTATCTGCCACATTTTTCTATTTTGAGCTCGTTGAAGGTAAAAGTTCACCATTTTAATAGCAACCTCTCTTGCTTGCAAAAGTTGGCCTACCATAGCCATTACTAATTCTCCTAGTAAGTAGAGACCATGTATAGTAGGAGCTTGCCCATAAATCACCTTAAAAGGAGCAGTGTGGGTAGAGGTGTGGTAAGATGTATTGTACCAAAAATTAGTTAGGGGTAGCCATTTGTGCCAGTCATTGGGTTTTTCTCCACTCATACACCTCAAATAGGTTTCCAAACATCTGTTCACCACTTCAAATTGGCCATTTATTTTCGGGTGATACACTATGGATAGCTTAAGTGTAGTATCGTTGCACCTAAATAATTCCTGCCAAAAGAAACTAATAAACACCTTGTGTCTATCAGAGACTATGCTTTAAGGAAGGCCATGAAGTCTAAAAACTTGGTCAAAGAATGATTGTGCCATCGGTAAGGCAGTGAAAGGACGAGCTAGAGATATAAAGTGAGCATGCTTAGAAAGTCTATCCACAACTATCATTATTGTATCAAATATGGCAGATTTTGGAAGACTTTTTAAGAAATCCATACTAATATCGTGCCATATTTTTTTTGGAATTGGCAGTGGTTGTAAAAGACTAGGAGACGCTGAATTATCGTATTTCTGTTGCTGGTAGACCGCACATTTTGAATGACCACCAATTGCTTTAGCATGAAGCTAATCTATGAATTCCCCTTTTAATTTTGGGACATTACCAACCATTAACTTCCCTTTCCTCTTCAATAAACCTCCATCCCAGGTGTATTTAGAAGTAGCAGGACTTTTACTCAAGTCAGAAATCAACTTCTGTAATTTTGGGTCCAACAACCAAGAATACCTGATATTTTGAAACAAATCACTAGCTACTGAACAAAATGGCCATTAAATTGATGGGCACAAATTCTGATTTCCTAGACAATGTATCTGCTACTGTGTTCGGAGGTTCCTTTTGATATTGCACCTCAAAGTAATATCCCATCATTTTTACCATCTATAATTGTTGTGCTGATGTTATTGCTTGCTAATTCAATAGGAACTTTCAGCTTTGATGATCAGTTCTAATGGTAAACCGTCTGCCCAACAAGTATGAATTCCATTTTTTAACAGCCATCAACATTGCTAACATCTCTTTGTCATAAATTGACATTGCTTGATGCTTTGTAGATAAAACTTTACTAAAATACGCAATTAGTCACCCATGTTGGGTTAATATTACCCGAACTCTCAAACCTGAAGTATTGGTTTCAAGCACAAAGGTGGCTGAAAAATCCAACATTGCCAAGATCGGGGTAGTAGTCATGGCCTTTTTTAATACTTTAAAAGCATCCATTGCAGCCTCTGTCCACTCCCAAACATTTTTCTTAAGCAAATCTGTTAAGGGTCTGACAATAAGCCCATAATTTTTAATAAACCTACTGTAGTAACCTGTAAGGCCTAAGAACACCCTAAGTTGCTTCAAAGTTGTGGGTTATGGCCACTCCGTCATACATTTAACCTTAGCTGCATCTATGGTAATTCGTTGGGCACTAATGATGTGATTCAAATATTCTACTTGTTGGGTAACAAATACACTCTTGTTTTCTTTAAGGAATAATTGATTGTTTAAAGACCTTCAAATGATTGATATGAGAATTTCATGATCTAAATAAATTAGTATGTCGTTAAAGAATACCAATACAAGTTGCCTTAAATAAGGTTTGAAGAGCTGCTTCATCAAACTCTTGAATGTAGAATGAGTGTGATCGCGTCTCGATATACGTGCACTGAATTTATGAACCTACACAATTTAATAATTTAAAAGCGATTTTATTGCAAGTGTGATATGTCAGTTGTAATATTTATAAATGTTACAATGGAACACCATGAGTATTCCGAAGATCGAACCTAAAGGATTGTCAAATTGGTAGATGTGTTATCAAGTTAATTACAAGTTAAACAAATTACTATTCTAATCGAGTTAGAAATTATTAGTGGAAATTCAAATATAAATTATTTATAAACTAAATTTAAATTATCAATTGAATAAACTAATCTAATTTTCTTTCCTATTGTTTTAGACAATGTAAATGATAAAACGGTGATCGATTGATTAGTCGGTTGCCAATTAAACTAATGAACCTACACCAATTATATTGTTTGCCACTTTTAGATAGGAATATCCTCTCGGTCTCATCCTAAGCTAAAAGATACCACCTAAGTTCTCTCTTGGTCTTATCTAGGCATATGGATTTTTTCTCGGTCTCACTATTTGACACAATTATATCAAACTATCTAATGATAAACTCTCCTTTCGATCTCGTTTATCTAAATTTTTCACTAGTGATGTCAATTCTAGCGTATGAAACATTCTGATATAAAAGAACAATAAATTAATTAATAATAAACTTAACTTAAGCTAACAAGCAACTAATCAACCAACCATCAACAAATTTAGAACATAATCAAACTTAAATTTCAAATAAGCATTTTACCAAACACTTGGTAGACATAAAATAAAAGTAAAGAGTTTAAGAAAATGCTCATTTAATTGATGGAAATCCAATAAAGCTCAAGAGTTTGATGATCTCCCTCTTGTATAGTCTTCCATAAGAAGGAAGAAATAAAATAACAAAATTGAAACCTAATCTAAAAATGAAAAGAAAACCTAACCTAAAACCCTAAAAAACTAAGGAGAAATGTTCAGCCACCAAAATCATTTCCCTCAAAAGCTTATAAGGTAGTATTTATAGCCTACTAACATTTAAATTAACATTGACAATTATGCCCTTAAATGAGCAATGATTTTAGCTTGTTTGGACACAAAATTTTCCCTATAGTGTTTAACACGTCAGGTTTCGGTGTCGCAACATCCCCTGCTCAGTGTCACAATATCATTGGTGATGGCTTTAATTTATTCACTTCAACACCTTTAGGGCTATTACGACCTTGAAAGCTCGATGTTACGATTTTGGCTCGGTGTCACGACATCCTACCTTCGATTTCACAACTTTCTCGACAGTAGGCTCCATGTTGATTTTGTGTTGAAGTTTTTGCATACTCAAGGTGAAAGGATTCAGTGTTGCGACACTCACGTTAAATATAATTTTTCTCTAGGTTTAGTCGTTATTGTCTCCTTACACAAGCTCAAATCAATCGCTGGACTCCCAATGACATAGTTTTGTCAATTTAGGTATCAAAAAAGTTAAAATATAATAAAAACTATAACTAATACTAAAATATATGAATCAATAAAAAGTATAAAAGACTGACCTGCAGCAATTCATTGTAGCAGATTAAACTATTTTCTGTACTTAATGAGCTCATAGGAGAGCAATTTATTTAGGTTTTTGTTTAGTTTTCATTTTTAGTTCTTAAAAAATAAAATGAGCAATTTCGACTATTTATATGACCTTGTGGGCCAAGAGAAGCCTAAAGGTAGACTAACATGTCCAATGAGTGTGCAGGGCATTATTTGGAGGCACAAAGTTAGTAGATTGCCCGCAATGTTGCAACACGGAGCTAGGATGTCGCAACACAGCAAAAGAAGTATCAAAGGAGTAGACTGCCTTCGGTGTCACAACATAGCCATTGGGTGTTGCGACATAGTCTTGAAGACACGCCTAAGCCAGTAGACTGCCAACTATGTCATGACACAGGCCGAAGGGTGTCGCGACATAGATGTGACAAGGTTAATTAATAAGACAAATGTGTTTCCGTCCACACAACAAACTTTAACAAAGATTAGTCAGCTGAATTAGGTCAAGGACTGACAACCAACCCTAGGCCTATAAATAGTATTGCTCTGCATAGTTTATGGACAATTTTTGCCTAGTTTTTAATTCTCCATCTTTTACTTAGTTTTATTTTAAATTTATTTTCAATTGTAATCGTAGTTTAGTTTTTATTTCGTTCTTCGTGAAAAGCAAATTGTAGATCCATTAAACTATTCGACGGATTACCGTTCGCGCCGTTATCAATATATCAGGATTTTTCTTATCTTTGTTCTTGATTTATTCTTTTTTTTTAATTTTCAATCAAGTTAATAATGTGTGTTAAATCCATGGGGAACTAATATGGTAATGAGATATTAATGAGTGGATGTGGGATTAATTAACTTCTATGTAGGGTTTCTTAGTGGATCAGATGATTGGGATAGGAAGTACTTAAAACTTTAGGCTTGATGACCTTGGAAGTCATATAGGTGGGAATGAACCCAAAATTGGTATTGCCTATCTTTGAAAACCTTACCTCAATCTAGTCTAGACTATGATGTCGAGAAATAAGTAGTTCTTGCCGACTCATTAGGTTAGTGGAAGACCAAGAGCCGCTGCTAGGTTAGTGCAACAGCCCGATTCTGGGCCTAGTCGGAACAGTGGTTTCAGGACCACAAATCCGACGAGAGAAAATATTATTGTCATTATATTTTTATGGTCTACAATTTCACAAAAAAATTTCGTAAAAGTTTTGTTCGAAAATTTTGACGTTTGGGCACTCAATTTAGTCAAAAGGACTAAATTGTAAAAAGTGCCAAAGTTGAGTTCTACATGTTAAAAGTGTCTAATTGTTATGAAATTCTAAATTGGAGGTCCTTATGTTGTAATTAGACCATTAGTTAATTGATGAACAAAAATGGGGATAGAATTAGTGAAATAGATTTTTTTTAAGTAAGAGTATTTTGGTCATTAGTAAATAAATAGAATTAAAATGGGAAAAAGATGGAAAAATGGTGTCCATCTTCATTAAGTTGCTGCCAAAACTTGGAAGACACCATAGCTAGGGTTTCTTCACTTTCTCAAGCTCATAGTAAGTGCATCCTAGCCCCATTTTTAATGTTCTTCGCATTTTTGAAATCCTCGTAGCTCGGTTTAGCTTATTCTACCATTAATTCATGTTAGGGTTCATATTTGGAAAAATAACCATAGGTGAAATGTGTTTATTTTTCTGTTTTATGGTAGAATATGAAGTTAGAAATTATTTTAAATAACTTTTGCTAAGCGATTTTAAGTGGAAACGGATAAATTGACATAATCAGTAAAAATAATTAATGTTCAAAAGCGTGTGTTAGATTGAGAATTTGATGTTTCCATAGAAGGGAAAAATGTTCAGCATGTCGCAAAACGTAAGAATAAGAGATGAAATTTAATTTCCAAGCTTGGGGATGAAAGTGTAAATATGCAAAAGTTTGGGGGCAAAATTATAATTTTTCAAAAAGTTGGGTGGAGGACTATTTTAATAAATGTGAACATTAAATGAGTTAAATTTGTTATTATAGATCAAGAAAGACGAGAAGACTACCTCAAACGGGGAAAAGAGAAGATAGCGGAGTAAATTACAAAATCACGATATTTTGCACCGAGGTAAGTAAACATGTGAATTAATGCATTATTTTGATATTATCTAATATTTGTTGAGATTTAATTGAACATAAGATAATTACTTGACAAAGATCCTAAAAATGAGGTTAAGTTGGGAAAGGTGGTAAAGTGTTGAAAAACACGGTTTTCGGTTGAACACTCGGAATAGGCCGGAGTATATTGAATATAAAGGGGTTGCTAAGTGCTGATTCTACCGTATTTTAAATGTGAACGGGGTTGCTAAGTGCTGATTCCCCCAAGGGGTTGCTAAGTGTTGATTCCCCGAATCATTGGTGGTTGCTAAGTGCTGATCCCACCGTATCTTAAATGTGAAAGGGGTTGCTAAGTGCTGATTCCTTGATTCATTGGTGGTTGCTAAGTGTTGATTCTACCGTATTTTTGAATGTGAAAGGGGTTGCTAAGTGCTGATTCCCCGAATCATTGGTGGTTGCTAAGTGCTGAATCCACCGATAACGGATAACATTCCGAGTGTTCAACGGGAAAATTGGAAAGGTAAATATTTATCTATGGCGGACAAGGTTATGTGAGGAATATTGGGGTTGATACTTAATCAACCCATGTGTAAGGTGAAAGGAAATACCAAAACCTCAAAAGAGCAAATTTAAATATAAAACTGTTTTGTATAACAACGGTTGGAAAAATTTGAAAAATTATCATAAATGGTGGAAAATGAATTAGAGGCTGAATAATAAATTAAATCTAAGTTGAGTGAGTCTATTTTCATATGAAAGAAACAGAGCAAGCAAAGGTGTAACACCCCTTACCCGATACCGTTGCCGGAGTCGAGCACGAGGCATTACTTAGCTTATCACACTAATTCAAAGCATAAAAACTTGTTTTGAAAATTAATTTCACTAATTACAGCAATCTGTCCAATCGTGCAACAGTTACTAAATTAATTATAACTCGAGCTACGAGACTCAAAATTTAATTCCGTAAATTTTCCCTAAAACTATACTCATATATCTTCCTACCATAAAATTTTTAGAATTTTAGGTTCAGCCAATTAGTACAGTTTATTAGTTAAATTTTCCCCTGTTTCACTACTTGACTGTCCTGACCTCTTGCCACTAAAAATAAATTTTCTCACTATAGGATTTTCATATGATGTTCTCACTTGTTTCTACAGAAAATAGACTCATTAAGGAATATAATAATGTAAAATAAAGTTCAAAAATATTTTTTTACAATTTTTAATGATTTTCTAAACTCAGAACAGGGGACACCAAAAATAGATCTGACCCTGTCTCATTGAAATTCACATATCTCAAAATATAAAATTCCTTTTGTTAAACCATTATTTTTCCATGAAAATAGACTCAATAAGCTTTCAATCTACATATCATTCACCTTCTAACTCATTATATACTATCCTAGGTGATTTTTCAAAGTCATGTCACTGTAGCTGCTTGAAATCTGTTTCTTTGCAAATTTTTACTCTTTCATGATTTCCATGCATGATTTATTACCTAAACATACATAGTACCAAACACATTCATACTTAACCATTTTAATCACATACTCACAAATCTTCCTTTAGCAATATCATATATACAAACATTCAAAATGACTAATTCCTATACATCACTTAGGTATATATACTACTTAGGTACATGCCACGTTAACAAAAGAAAGGTGCATCACTAAAATTTCTCTGAGGTCGGGATTACTCTGGATGCTGGGCCGAACACTGGTTTTCTACTAACTTGCGCACGGAAACAACCGTACGCTGAGCATGAGAATACTCAGTGGTATTACCATAATTCAAATTAATAACATTAATCGATAAATTATATACATTTAATTTATGTCTATAATTATTCGTTAATTGTCTCATACTTTAAAACAACTTGATAATTAATAACAATAAGCAATATTTCAATCTTGTATTTAATTGTATTCATACCTTATTTCACTATCTCAATTCTATTGGATTTTTCAACATCTCATTCTAATAACTCATTTCAATTCATACAAATTCAATCAATTTATCAACTCATTCATTATCATTGCTATTTATATTCAATATATACTTTTAATCATTTAATAAACATTTAATATATTAAATCCATAAATAAATTTCAATAACTTGTATTCAATTAAATTCACATATAATTCCACTATTTCGAATCATTTTATTTTCACTTCTCATTTCTCAGCAATAGCTATTTCAATTTGCTTTTCTTTACTTATATTTTTACATCATCTCATACTACCAAAATCATTTCATGAACTATATCGTTAACTATTTCTTGAACCCATGGTTCATACATTTCATTTCCATAAATCAATATAATATCTCATTTCGGTTCATATTCAAGATCATTCAATAAAATTTATATTATCAAAACTATTCATTTACCCCTATTAACTTGACTCGGACTTTGGCGGATACACGAATCCAACCAAACACACCAGAATGGCACCCAGTGCCTCATCGGATAGTTCGAAGCAATAAAGTGACACCCAGTGTCTCATCGGCCAAGCCGAAGTAAGTTGGTACCCAGTACCTCATCGAATCTATCCGAAGTAACAGTATGACACCCAGTGTCTCATCGACTCAAGGTTGAAGTATCCTTAAACACTTCCAATCCTATGGCATGCCAACTATATCCGACTCAGCCCGACTAGTTAATAGGGTATTCAAATCATTTTTCTATTTCAAATTCACTTTCGATTCAATCACAATTCAACTCAGATTCACTTCCCACTTTCAAATCAATATACAATTCAATACCAATACATATTTCAAATATTAACATACAATCATACTTCGATTCAATTCAAACCACTTTTCAATCAATACACAATTCACATATTCACATATCTTCAAATCTCATATCTCGATTTCCAATTCACATATCAATTCACAATTCACATATTCACACATAATCATAATTTAATTCACTTTTATTCAATTTATATTTTAATTCATTTTCCAATCAAATTCAAATCACTAATTATTTTTCAATCAATATGCATTTCAAATACTCACGTATTTTCTTCATTCAATTCAATTTCATTCAATCCAAATCACTATTATCATTTCTATTGCTTACCTAATTTTACTTATCTGCATGCATTTTAATTAAAATATAACAATTAATAATTAAATTCGAATTATGGTAATACTAACCGAAATTTTCTCGAATCACTCCTTGTCCACCTTCTCCTTTCCTTTCTCGGACAATGACTCTTGCACGACATTAGCTACGTAATTAAACAATTAAAAATCATTAATACACAATTTCATCAAAATATTTCCATTTATACCTAAACTTTACCTAAACTCTAATTTAATCCCTTATCAATACTAATTTTATTTTCCCAATCTAAATCCATATTCTCTTTAAATTCTTACTATAAACTCAATTTAGCTCTTCAATTTCTCCATAAATCCATAATTTCGGGATTCTTTCAATTTAGTCCCTACTATTCAAAACTTACACTTTATTTTACAATTAAATCCTTTACTAACTTCTAACTTGAAATTCAATCAATTTAACCCCTAATTCTTTCATTTATTCAATATAATCAATGTCTAGAAGTATAATAACTTCCAAAATTTCAACATAAACCATGAAATATTTTGTTCTAGAACTCTAAAAACTCAAAATGTATAAGAAAAAGACTTAATTTAACTTACCAATTGAGCTTGGAACCTCAAATCTTCAATTTCCCCTTTTCTTTCTTTCTTTTCTTCCTTCTTTCCTTCTCTGTTTCGTTTGCCTATTCTGTTTCTGTCTTTCTCATTTCTATTCTCTTTTGTTATACATATATAATATAATATAATATAATATAATATAATATAAAAACATAACCATTAATTACGTATATATATAATATATATTTTAAATTAAAAAATATCTTAGATTTTTAAGGTTAAACCGCCTCAACTTTAGGAAAAGGCATAATTACTTATTTGGTCCTTTTAACTTTTCTTTAATCTATAATTAAATTTTATCTCTATTGCAATTTAATCCTTTTTCATAATTAACCACAATTTAGACAAATTCACTTAATTAAAACCTAATTAACTACACAACTAACTTCATAAATATTTATAATAAATATCTATGAATCCGATTTATCGAAACGGAGTCTCTAGAATACATTTTTTTAAAACTTTGTCCTTTTAAATCAATTAACCATCGAAACGTTAAAATTTCTTAACGAAACTTTAATACTACCCTAATGACACTCCGTAAATATTTATAAAAATATTTACGGCTCAGTTTATAATATCAAGGTCTCGATACCTCGTTTTCGACCCAATTTACCTAATAATTTCTTTTAAATTATAAAATTCACTAATTTTAGAAATATTTCTAAAATCACGCTTAACTTATAATTATTAATTAATAAATTTTTCTAACTTTTTCATCGAATTTAGTGATCTCAAATCACTGTTCTAACACTACTGAAAATTGGGCTGTTACAAAAGGAGTTGTATATTTTGAGATATTTAAATTTTATTGAGACAGGGTTGGATTGATTTCAAAATCCCCTGTTCCAAATTTGGAAAATCACCAAAAATTGTACAAAAATAATTATGGCTTGAAATTTACATGCTTGAACTCCTTATTAAGTCTATTTTTAAGAGAAACAAACAAGAACATTGTTTGAATTTTTTACAGAGAGTTAAGTAAATTTTAGTAAGGAGAGGTTAGAACTGTCGGGCAGTGAAACAGGGGAATATTTAGAGAATAAACTGTACTAATTGGCTGAGCTAAAAATTCTGAAAATTTTACGGTGGAAAGGTATATGAGTCTAGTTTCAGGAAAAATTTACGGAATTCAATTTGGAGCCCTGAAACTCCAGATAAAAATAAATTAGTGACTATGATGCAGAAAAACAGTTTGCTAGATATTGAACAAATAATGAAATTTATGTGTGATAAAAATTATGTCACTATGTAATCCTGTGAGAAATTTATTTATTTGTCATATGTTTACTTAATAAGCTATATGATTACTCGTCTTTATTTTTCCCTGATTATAGTGACATCAGCCAGCTCGGAACTTGGACGAAGTCAGGAAATCATCCACACTATCATCAACTTTTTGGGTATTTTGGCAATCAACACTTCTGAAACATGGCATGTATAGATGACTTTATGTAATGTGGTATAAATATGTATATATATAGTATTGTTTGGTTTAATATGTTGGTGTTTATTAATGGATAAATTATGTCTGAACGTATAACTGTAAGTGGTTGGAAATATTGAAGTTGTTTGAAATTGTCTTTGGAAATTTGCAGGGGATTTTATGTAAAAATAAGCAGAAATGCAGCCGAAATTTTTATAAAAAAAATTATAAGTGTTTGAGCTCTAGTAATACCTCATACTCTATTTTGGTAAGGAACACGAGTAAGGGGTGTTACAGTTAGTGACTAGTTGATTGGATAGAACCCGAAATAGGAGTTAATTATGAACATAAAGTGAGTTAGTCTTCTGTCGTTTAGATTGATTAAATCTATACTTTGTTTTCATTGATTGTTTTTATGTTATTTTATTAGTTTAATAAAATAACTTTTATCACTACCTTAGGATTCATCGTAATATAGTTTAATTACAATACTAACTAGACCCATTAACGTAGAAATTAGAATTAGTTTAGTCTCACCTCCCTTGGGTAGGATCCTCGGAGCATTTCCATACTTCGTTGTATAACTATATTATAACTTGACCTGTATACTTGCGAAAATCGCTTAACGCTTATATTTGGTTGCAGTATTCATACTCTAGACTTTAGTACGTCCGAAGGCGATCAAATAGTTATAAAATACTTGAAAACAAGCTCATTAAGTACTCGAGAGAGCCTAATTTGACATATTAAATTACAATAGATCAAACTCCCCCACATTTAAGTCTTTGCTTATCCTCAAGCAAACACGCAAAGCATGCATAAAACGACCTTTGGAATATGTTAAACAATAAGAAGCATGGCAATCGAATATTAAATTTGTACAAGACAAATCTCATATGCTACTTAAGATTGATGTTGAGCTACTTTAAGTACTCCTAAAGCAAATATATCTAGTTCACTAAGTTAAAGAATTAATAAACCTAGAGGTAATTCAAATGAATAAATACTCGATTGTGTTATCCATCAACATAAACTATATAGATTCGTAGTAGACATAAAATTCGAATCAAAAGCATTCATTAAGCTAATTATAAACAAATCAAGAAGATCATGTAAAGGAAATGTTTAGGTTACATAGGTCTTCTAGGCTTGTAACATTTTAAAGCTTAGGACGGTTTGAATTTTAAACGAAAAGATAGCTCGGAACGGTTTCAGGCACTAGAAACAGTAAAACACATGACATTGTTCCCTATTCATCCCCACAGTAATCATTAAGCTCATCACCTTATTTTTCATTCTCTCACTTTTCTTATCTCTCCAAAGAAATGGAAGATATGGTTTAATATTAGTGCATACAAAAAGCTAGCAAGTATTTATGCATTACGAAATGAAAGATTTCTTTTAAGCTTAAAAAGAGTTTTTGTTTGAGTGTTTTCTAAAATTTTTCACTCTTTCACTCACAATGATTTTATCACTAACCATGCTTTTATTCCACTCACTTTGCTTTCAACCCTTACCTTGCTTTTGTTCACTCATTTTTTTTCATTTAGTACATTTAGCAAGATTCCATATACACCATATCAAAAAATCTCTTCTCTTTTCTCACAAGAACAATTTGAGACCACCAAAATATCTCTACCTAACCCTCAACATCCATGGCTCAATGTCTATTTCATAGTCCATTTTAAGGTTAATGATAGAGAAGGGTTGAGATTTAACTCAATTTAGGCTCAAGGTTTCAAAAATATAGGTTTATAAAGAAAGGATAATTTGAGGTTCAAATCATGGGAACTAGGGATAACATAACATCAAGGTTAGTCATTTAGGCTCTTGGCTAATCAAACAATGCCTTAGGCCATCCCTAAAATGTTTAACCACACAATTTCAATCATCCTTACATTTACACAAATGAATGAAAAATTGATTCAAGCACTACTTATCTACCAGCATTTATACAATCTATCTATCCTTTGGCACAAATCATACATGTTTATATAAAGAATAATTACCTCTAGTATATTATGCACTTTAACTTATTAAACTAACTAATCTACTTTTAAAAGAGCCAAATTATCTAACATCAATCGAAATTTACATGCTCAAAAGTCAACAATATATCAGTCAATATCAGCAACCAATAATCCCAATGCCAACATATTTCAAGCACCATACAAGAAAAACAAAAAAGAAAAAGGAAAAAATAAATTTTTTTTATAGATTTTTGAAATTTTTTTAAACAAAACATAAAATAAGCAAACAAAACATGTGAATTAAAATTTCTATGTACACTCCCCCACACTTAAGTTACACATTGTCCTCAATGTGTCCCCTACTAAAGATTAGTTTGAGAAAACTCCTTTAATTTAAGATTATGTGTAGTAAAATAGTGGAGTAGTCCTCAACATTCATTAAAACCCGTAATGTTGTGTAGATCTCGATGGGTAGACCTACATAGAAAAATAAAACAAACACACCAAAAGCAAAATATTCAATAAAAAAGAAAATAAAACAAAATAATAACTAGCAAAATGAAAACTTATCAACTTTCGAGCGATTTATATCCCCTTCATAAAAGAATTTCCAAGAGGTCCCCTACACCGAATCGAAGTATGTTCTTCATGACCAGAATAAGGACCCCCTAGTCATTCGAGCACATTGTTGCCATCTTATTTTTGACCTTCTAGACAACCACATCACGAGCCACTTTCTTCCAAAGCCTAACCAACTCCAAAGCTTGCTCTGGGATACTATAGCATCGGACATCACAAAAATTAATGTCACAATAAGTCCTAAATACCCGGGCTTCACTTCCTGTTTTGAATTGAAAATAAATATTCTCATTAAGCCCGTCGATTGACTCCTCTACAACAATGACTGAAAAGTGCGTTGGCTCTTCCACACTTTCATTTAATTCCCGATTTAACTCTTCCTCTACATCTAACTCTACTCCTCCTACTTTTATGTCAATCAAAGCGAAGGCAACATCTTCGCTTCTCATAATCTAGTTATTGTTTTCAACTCTGAACTCTTGTTAAACACTCATGTTCAACTCACCATGCTCAATAACGGTGGAGTGACCCTCATCCTCAAGCTCGGGAAAATCATGCTCGACTTTTCCATTGGAGTGTTCATTGTGGCTCGACATTGGATGACCTCCAATATTAGCTCTAAAGTATTGGACTTGGAAGACATGGTAGCTTGGCACAAAGACATGCTCTCCTCCAACATTCCAACCCGTGTAGCAATGGATGGGTCTTCTATGTACTTGTCACTCTCTATATTACTTTTTGGATAGTTATATGGAGAATATGAATCTTACTTCGGATAACTAGTCGACCATTCAGGGTTGTAGCTATTTGCACCATCTGCATAGCTATATGACCCATGAAGTTGCTTGTATGAATATTCGTGACATCTATGATCACCATAATAACTCCAATGGCTTGTCAAGTGTCCATTCACCGAACTTAACTACTCTTCATAGTTTTATTGGTCACCTGACCACCTATACCCATTGTTAGTAACCATGAATAAGCTAAATATTCAACAAGTTAAATTAAAATAAAAACACAAAAATAAAATAATATACAATGAAATAAAAAACACTATCTAATTTCCTTGTCTTTTGACTAACACTGCCTCAAAAGTAACTAACTTGACTACACATTTACATCGTTACAATCCCTGACAATGATGCCAACAACTTGATTGTGCCTCGACGTGCGTGCACTAAGGATATGAATCAACACACAATTTAATAATTTAAAAGCGGCTTTACTGCAAGTGTGATAGGTCAATTGTAATATTTTTAAGTGTTACAATAGAACACTCACATTAGATTTTCTCAAGGTTTGGTTGTCGTTGTCTCCCTACATAAGCTCAAATCAATCATTCGACTCTCAATGGCATACTTTTGCCAATTTAGGTCTCAAAAGAGGTAAAATATAAGAAAATCTATCATTCTTACTAAAATCTAAGAATTGATAAAATGTATTAAAAATACTTGTAAACTACTTGTAAATTACTCGAGAAAGTCTAATTTGACATATCAAATTACGGTAGATCAGAGCGTTAGTGAGGCCAAAAGGCATTACCAAAAACTCATAATGTCCTTCATAGGTTCAGAAAGTCATTTTGTGAACATCGCCCTTAAACATTCTGATTTGATGATACCCAATCCTTAAGTCCAACTTATTAAAATACACCACATGCACCAATTCATCAATGGGGTCGTCAATGAGAGGAATAGGAAACTTATCCTTGAGAGTAAGCTGGTTCAGTTGTCTGTAATGAACACAGAATCTCCAAGTACCATTTTTTTCTTAACCATGACCACATGAGAGGCAAATGAACTGGTATTATCTCTTATAACTTCAGTTTCCATCATTTCTTTTACCAATTTCTCAATCTCGATCTTTTGAGTTGTTGGATACTTATAAGGTTTAATTCAAACAGCTTGATTTTTATCCTTAAAAGGTATTTTGTGGTCATGTGGCCTCTTAGGAGGCAAGTTGATCTGTCGTAATTTGGTATGTCAAATTAGGCTCTCCAATACACTCGCGGAGCTTATTCTCAAGCAATTTAAGTATTTTTTATATGTTTTTGTCAATATTTAGCTTTAATAATTAATAAACACTTTTGAGACCTAAATTGGCCAAACGATGTCATGAGGAACTTAACAATGTGATTTGGTTGAAGGAGATGATAATGGTCCAACCTTGAGAAAAACATCATTCAGAGTGGTGTCGCGACACTGATGCCATGAAAATCATGACACCAAGTCCTTTCACCTTGACAATGCAAAACTTCAACATAAATTCAACATAGAGCTTACCATCGTAGGAGTCATAATACCCAGGGTAGGATGTCACAACATTGAGCCAACGTTGCGATACCGATCCTCTAAAGTAGTAATATCCCTGAAGGTGTTGAAGTGACGAAATTGAGGCCAACTCCAGTGATGTCGTGAGACTGACCAGTGGGTGTCGTGACACCGCTACCTGACGAGGAAAAAATAGCTGCAAGGGTAGTCTTTTGTCCAACACCATCTCCAATCAAAACACGGTTTCTAAGGGCATTCTTGTCAACTTTTTTAGGTTGTAATCAGATGTTAAAAGCCATTTTTTGTTGATAACTAAATGAAAAAATTTTGTCTTTACTTTTCTATCATCTTTTAAGTTTAGTAGTTAGTCTTCTTCACCATTATTAGTGTTTAGTTCTTAGCTTTTTCTAGTTTTATTGTTTAGTTAGTTTTTACTGTAGCTTTTGAATTAATTGCATTTTGGTACTTAAAACTCTCTTTGTATTTTTAATTTCATCCAAGGCTTTTAATATATCTTAGCTCTATTTTTTTTTTCAAAATGTAAAAATCTGAACTTTGTTGGTATTTCTCACCTCCATTATTGCTACCACCATCTTCTTCAAGCAACCATCAAGAAACCTCTAAGCTTTCTTTAACCCTAATCTTATGCTTATTTGAATGTATGATTTGAATGTGTTGGGTTGTTGTTTGTATGAAAATGGTGTTAAGTAACTAAATCTATGGTGATTGGTTGATGGAAATTTTGTTTGGTTAGTTTAGTACATGGACTAAATCGTAAAAGTTGAACTAAATTGAATAAACTTTAAAACTTAGAATTTAAACCTCTAGGTGAATACTTAGATAGGTGAGACCGAGAGGAGATCCTATTGAGCACCAATTTGGTTGTCCCAAGTTAGTTTGGTAAGGTCGAGAGATAAACCAGACTAAATTGTCTAAACTGGTAAAATGGTGACCGAATGGTAAAATTGAGCCAATTTTGTATATTTGAATACTGATAAGCAACATGGAAGTCAATCAACCACTTTTGTATATTTGATTTTTAATTGCTTAATTTTGACTGTTTTACAAATTTGGTCATTTTTAGTGTTAGGTAATTGATTAGTGTAATTTACCCTTTATTATGAATTGTTGTAATATAATACATAGTGAGTAGTTAGCTAGACATCTTATTTGCTTTCTAGTTACTTAGGAATCACTTTATCCCCAAAATTTCTTGTGTTCGATCCTTGGAATACTCGGGTGTTCTGTAACAGCTCAATTTTCAGTGGTGTTAGAAATAGTGGTTCGAGACCACTAAATTCGACAAGTGAGCTCATAAATTTTATTATATAGTGTTTATGAGTCGATTGTGAATTTAGTAAGGCTTATGAATTAGTGAATTATGCTTTAGAAATATTTGTTAGATTAATTAGTTTTGAAAATGAGGTATCGAGACCTTGATTTTATAAACTGAGCTGTAAATATTTTTATAAATATTTACAGAGTGTCATTAAGGTATTATTAAAGTTTCGTTAGAAAATTCTATCGTTTCGATAGTTAATTAATTAAAAAGGACTAAATTAAAAAAGGTGCAAAACTTGCTAAAGTGATTAAATAGCATAAATGGTAAATAAGAGAGGACTAAAAGGGCAATTAGACACCCAGGGAATGGCTGAGGTGGCATAAGCAGAGAAAAATCTTGGAATTAGGTGATTTAAGGGAAAAATTATAAATTTGGTAAAATTAAGCTTAAATAAAAAGAAATCTAAAGATTTCTAGGCAATTCTTCTTCAATTCTCAGCAAAAAATAGCCACTAGAGAGCTTATTAATCTGTTGTTTTATATTTTTACTTCATGTAAGTTTAATTCTTGCTTTTCTCTTGAAATGTTTATGTTTTTGAGACTTTTACAATTACGTCCAACTATCTAATTCATTAGTTTTTGATTCTATGGGTAATTTTGAAAGTTAACATTGATGAGTGCTGGATATTTATGATGTATTAAAATGGATTTGAAGTTTTAATTTTTTTATATGAAGATTTTATCAAGTAATTTCTATAGAAATTGATTTTAGGACCAAATTGTGAAAAATATTAAATTTTAGGGTTTGTTATTAAATTTTGTTTATTAAGGGCTATTTAACAGCTTATAATATTTAGATAAAGTGTTAATTGAGAAAAAAAAATATCTCATTTGATGAGTTAATTGGTGAGAGACTAAATTGCAAAAATTATAAAAGTTGGAGTAATTGTGTAATTTCAAAATTTTAGGGGTATAAATTGTGAAGTGGACTGAAATTGAAATATATGCTAATGAATGAAAAATTTTACATTCTAGATCAAGAGCTCTTAGATCAACGAGAAAAAGAGAAATTAGTCGAGTAGTCTCTGAACTATTATCAATTTTACAATCCAACCCAGGTAAGTTCATATGATTAAAATTTCATGATTATTTGTTAATTTAGGAATGGTATAATATATTTATTCATATTTTGTTGTTGAAATTAAGATTATTGTAAAAGTATGAAAATTGAATTGAATGTTTAAAACAAGTAGAACGCAGGATTGAGTACGATCGTTCTGTGGCAAAGAATGAATTGACGGATAAGACCATGGTTGGACCATGACAATGTTTAAATGTAAGACCATAGCTGGGGTATGGCATTTTAATGAAATGACCATAACTGGGTTATGACACCTTGAACGTAAAACCATGGTTGGACCATGGCAGTATAGATACATGTGTAAGATCATAGCTGGGCTATGGCATTCTGATGATAAGACCATAACTGGGTTATGACACTACAAATGTAAGACCATGGCAGGGCTATGACAATGCATGTGCAAGACCATAGTTGGACTATGGCACAAAAAGAACGATGTACTCATATCCGTAAGCCGTTATTTGATTCAGTAAGAAATGGTAAGAGACTTATGTGATTGAATTGAAAGATTTATAAATTATTATTGATATTGATCTGAAAGAAGTGTGTTTATTGATTATATTGTATTTGACAGGGAAAATTGTATGATTTATTTACAATTTAATTTATCATATTATATTAAGTTCGGTAAGATCAATGTTTAACCTATTGAACTTACTAAGCTTAATTAAGCTTACTCGTGTTGTTTAATATTCTTGTAGATCAACGTGTAGCTGGAAGATCAGATCAACACATCAAGCTACACTATCCAGTTTATTTCGGTAGTTTTTGCAATGTAAATTTTGGTTTATATGGCATGTATAGGGTTGGTTTGGCAGTGAAATAGTTTGAATTATGGTTGTGAATATTAAATGTTTGTATGCATGTAATTAGCAGGAGAATTTGATAAATCAATTAAATGAGTTAAATACATAAGTATAAGTAAATGAAATATTTTTGATTTTATGTCATGTTGAGAACATGTTTTAGCTTCTATTGATTGCTTGGTTGGGATATATTGGTGTATGTGAACGTTGAGTACAAGTTAATGTCAAAATGGGTGAGAAAAGTGGCCTTAAAATGGCCTAATTTCATTCACACAGGCAGAGACACGGGGATGTGTCCCCTACTTTTAAGAAAATTTTTGAAATTTTGGGAAAAATTCCCTAAGTACCTGATTTAGTCCCAATTCACTTCTAAGGTGAATATTGGGCCTCGAAGATCCATCTAAGGGACAATATGAGTGTTATATAATTGATTCTTAATATGTGAAACAAAATTTGGGAAATGTCCGTATTTAATTCGTAAAGTTTGGTAATGCTTCGTAACTCTGTTTCGATAACGGATAAGGGTTAGGGGTGTTACATGTTCCATTGTAACACTTAAAAATATTACAACTGACTTGTCACACTTATAGAAATTTGCTATTGTTATATTTGTATTTGTGTTAATTCATAGCCCCGACACACGCATGTCAGAACGTAGTCACAATCATATAGGAACTTTAAATAAATCCTTGTATTCCTTAAGTAACCTTTGAATATCAACCTGTTGCCTCCCTTCCAATGCCTCAAAAACCCCCAATAATGACAAAAATGATTTTTGGATGTTAGGACATACGCACGAGGAACTGTCATTTTAGTTAGTAACATTTGTAACATCAATTTAGAAGCCTTTTTTTCCCTATAAAAAGATAGAATACCTTTCTTATACACCCCATAAAGTGTGCCATTGATTACTTAGTTCGAACTACATATTAAGATTCTTAAAATCCCATAAAATAGGGCCTAATGACACCAACCATAGTACCCCTAATACCATTCGACAACTTGTTAGTGGTAGGACCATAGAATCAGTGGAGAAAGGTATTCCTTGAGCACTCCAAATTACATCACTACACCTTCTCTTTGTAAACATATATCCTCCATTGGTGATTGTAGCCTCCAATCTATTATCCCTCTTAACATTCATTCCAACTCGCTTAGCTACTGATGTATCTAGGAAGTTATGAGTACTTGTAGAACCTACCAAAATACTAGCTACTTGTTGCCTAATTACTCCATTTATCCTCATTGTTTGATAGCCTACCATTCCTAAGATGGCTTGCAAAGACATTACAGGTTGATCAGTATTCTCAATCTCTGAACTTAATGCTTTTGGGTTGTCAATACAATCTGAAAAAAATTTCTCTTCACTTTCTTTTTTCATCGACTTAGTGAGTAACTGGTATAATTGAGATTTGGTACACTTGTGCCCAAAAGTATATTTTGCATTACACCAATAACATAAACCCTTTCTTCTTTTTTCTTCCATTTCAGTAGAGGTAACTACTATGGTTGGTGGTTTGTTATTGTTTAAGGTACATGATTTTTTTTCTAGGTAACTTGGAATTTTTGGATGGTTGGTAGTAGTCAATATAGGGTGTAGAGCTATTTTGGAAGTAGGTAGTAAAGGGGAATTATAAGTTCTCAAGCTATGTCTAGGAGGTTGGTTGTTTGGTGTAATATATTCTTTATATGCTTGGTTAAATGCAAGGATTCATTTAAAGTATTTGGATGAAACAATTTTAAGAGTTGAGCTACTTTAGGTTTTAAATTTTCATTAAAAGTGCTTAAGGCATAAGAGTCTGAAAGTTGAAGTTGATTGAGTAAATCGAGAAAGTCTTCATGGTATTGGTCTACAAAGGTAGTGTGCTTGACGTTGACTAGGTTTTTCAAATCTACTATATAGCTTTCTCACATTAAAATTTCAAAATCACCTTGGCTTTTTACATAATATTGATGCCACTACAAAGCTTGTCCTTCTAAGTGTAACATTACCGATCTGGCTTTGTTATATTTAATGACATTTTCTGAGATGAAATACCGCTCCAGCTTGAGATTCTAGCTCTTAAAATTGTCACCATTAAATTTAGGACATTCCCTTTTGAAGGCTCTCGAAATCCCAACATCCAAATGAATAGGATGTGCCACTGATAGCAACGGTTCAGACGAACCCATCGATGCTTTCCTTTTTTTGATAATAAAGGTGTGGTTTGATTTGACCTCTCCCCCTCCATGAATTAATAACTCCGTAATACTATTCAATTGAGTACTTATCCCCTCAAAATTTTTATCAAATTTTTTATCCATTTGTTTCATGTATGTCCAGGTTTTTGCTACTCAGCTTTTAGCTAATCAATTTTTTATTGAATTCGGGTAGTGACTGTCTCCTTTATTGCTAAGAACCTGGATTTGATACCTTTGATAAGAATTAAACCAATAATTTAACTAAATTGATAGAAAACTTGAACAAAGAGAACCAAAGAAATAGAGAGTTCTAGAGAGAGTAAAATTTTGGTTGGGAAAAAAAACACTCATTTCCTCAGTATTGGCATTCTTATATTTACCTTTAGCGACATTCTTGGTACGGAAACAAACTAACAAATTCTCAACAAATTCTAACAGTAGAGATGATGACTGTCGAGGCCACAAAATATAAATTTCCTACGCTCTAACTAAACTAAATAGTGGTATATAGAAGCAGGGTCGATCCCACAGGGGCTAAGATTCTTAATACCATTTTTTGCGTGACCAGATTCTAAAGTCGTGGTAGCTGTCGTGCCGACAACTTGAAACGTGCTGTGCTAAAAATAAAATAAAAAGGCTTTTAGTTGATCAGGGTTAAAAATATAGAAATAAATAGAATAAAATAATAGTTGAATTATAAAAAATAAAATTAAATAACCGAAATTTAATAAGATAATCAAATATGCAATTTTTTTAGCCTTAGACTCGGTATATTCCAGACTTGAATCGATCCTTGAAAGTGAATTCTTATCCAAACGGTAAGTTGATTATAACGATCAAGGATGCCTTAACCGCCAACTCTTCCTTGTGTAGTTGATTCCGAGACGCCCTACAAACCAACCCTTATCGACTATCTATCCGCGTAACACGTGTCTGCAATTTAAGATCTTGGTAGTCTTGCAATCTAGAAGTGCCCAACTCGAATTAACGGCCTTAACTACGTGGGTCATTTAAATCCGATCACTGTCTCCCTTGACGGTACCGAACTGGCCTTTTTCCACCTGGATGCGGCAGAGGATTGACTCGTTTTCCTAACTGTAAGCCAAACAACTCAAACCCAATGCACGCTTTTTGAGTTGAAATTGAATTAACTTTAAGATATAATTGTAACTATCTCATATTCTGGAGAGATAATGAATACCGTGTTGTAAGGTTTTAGCATGGACTCATTTCTTACGATTCTCGACTGGAATGATAACCAGCCTAAAAGGGAGATTAGTTGAGCATGAAATTAATCATACTTGATTGGATTATAAGGGTGGATTTTAATGAAAGATAATCGGTGAAGAAGGGAGGGGACCAAAAGGGCAATTGGACAAAAATTTAAAAAAGGAGAAAGAAATGGCAGAATGCTCAAATGCTACTGATGCATGAATATGCTAATTGCTTTTTAAATTATAGTGTGTTCTAATGCCACAATTACAAACCTTTATATACACCCCTCAAAGAACCAATTCCACATGATTTATGCCTAGAATCATGCTTAACAACCATCCATTAAATCAGATTTTTCTAAATATAAAATTTGTCAAAGTCAAAAGTCTGATATTTTTATTAGCCCAAAAATAGTTGAATTCAACCCCCAACTTACTTTTTGTTCCAATTTAGCCCCATTTTTGTTTGTTTTTAGACTTCGGCACTCCAATTATGTCCCTAATAAAATTTAAGTAAGAAATCACAAGCTTAGTAGCATTCTATTCAAAAATTGACCAAGATTAGGTACATTAAACATATAAAATTAAATTGCTATCAAGAGAATTTAGGAAATATTAAAAATAAGAAATAAAAAGAAATAAATTGTAGTAGTGAAACTGAAAGTAAACAAACAAAATATTGATACTTCAAACTCTCAAGCAACTCATCTGTCAACCAGCCCAGAACTTATCTATTTGTTGATCCATGAGCTTAACTTCACTATTAGGCCTGTAACACGTACGTAACCTCAACTCTACAAAAATGTATGAAGGCTCATGCTGATTATTATGAATCGCTCTTACGAGCCCAGAAGAAAAAGGTTGACGAAGAACTGTAAAAGGAAAATGAGAAGCAAGATTCCAAGGATTTCAACAAGAAAGAACTTGGATAGTTAAATTATAAAATGCAAATAGATTTATGGATGTTGAATTGAGATATAAGACTAAAGATTTAAGTTCTAAGTGGAAAGATGGTACTTTTTTGGGGGGTTAATTGCATATTAATTACCTTGTCTTGTTTGGTTCTTTCTTTCTTTCTTTAATTTATTTCTTAAAGATCATTTTTGTAGTGTTGGTAGATTTCATTGTTTCAGTTTCTTGAATGTGTTGGTTGAGTGTGGAATGATCTAAATTAGCATTTCTTGAATGTAGTATTATTATTGTTTCCCTACTCTCTAAGAGCATGATTCCTCATTCTGATGGTTGGAACAGTTGTTTTCTGTGTTCTTTTTTCAGCACACATTAAATTTTTATAATGAAATTAGTTCAACATTGGTCCACTTGAAATTTAATTTTAGATAATTTTGAAATTTCATTACAAAATAAAAAATAAAGTAAAGTATAGATTTTTTTTTACAACTCACACGAAACAAATAATCTCACTATATGAATCATTAGATGAACATCCATGATTAATAGATTAAACAACACTAAAATTCAAAATATAATTAGAGAGTGTTACAGAGTTTTGAAAACAATAAAATTATGTTAAAATATCTATTACAAATATTAAATATCTTTAAACATTATTTTTATGTAAAAGCAAACAAGCTTATAAATATAATAACAAGAAAATTTAATTAAAAATGGAATAGGATTTAACTTTCTTTCATGTGTATCGGTACATATATATGTCTCATGAATTGCTAAACATAAAAAATAAGTAGTACCAACCTTGATTGTTGTTTTAACAATTCCATATGCTTGCATAATATTTTTAAAAATTCAGTGGCAAAATGATGTAACTAAGCATAGGAAAGGAATGTTTTAATGTCTTTAATTATATATAATTATAATAATTCTTAAAAAAAATCTTTAAACCTTATTGTTAAGATAAGAAATAAAATAATGAATGATGGCAATAAATTAAAGAGTTTTAAAATTTGTAATTTATATCCACTACGTGTCATATTAAGAGGCTACCACATGTCACTATAAGATAGGTAATTAATGCTACGTTAGTACTGTAATACCCAATTTTAGCCCGGGCTCACATATGGAAACATAATTTTCGAGGATATACAATCTTAGATATAATTATGCAATCTTAGATATGATATATGCAATCTTAGATATGATATATACAATATTAGTAGATATGATTTTATAATATTAGAGATTTAATTTGTAGATACCCTTTAATCTTAGCCGTTGATGTAATTGATCTGTACCGTTGGATTTGGGGAGGCTCAGCTATAAATAGAGGCCTCTCCCTTCATTGTAAAAAAAAGAAAAGAATAAAAAAGGGAGAACGATTGGCAGTTTTTTAAAGGTGGCTTACTGTTTTCTTTTTTTTTTCTTTCTTTTTCGATTATTTTTTACTTATTTACGATTTTAAAAAAGGGAGAAGGTGATACCACTGCGAATTTTATTTATTTATTTATTTTATTTAGCCCTAATAAAATGACGCGTTTCAAAGGATGAATATATTTTCTCATTCAAGCCCTATGAGTTATTTGCGCCTTTTAATTGGGCCCTTCATTTTTTTATTCTGTTGATTTTCAATTTAATCCTTAATCTTTCATTTTAGGTTTTTAGTCTATTTTATTAATTTTGTTATTATTATTATTATATTATATATTATTATACCTACATATATGTGCGCATATGCATGTTAATATATATACATATATATTTTAAATGTTTTAATATATATACATATTATATACATATTTTATTATTATTTTATTTTCATATTTTTTTATACATATATATATACGCATTTATATTTTATAATATTTATGCGTTTGCCCATATTCTATGATTTTTATATGTTTATACATTTTTGTAATATATACACATATATTTATACTCCATTCAAAGCTTATTATAAATATTTTTCATGTTTTTATATTATACTTATATATTTCATTTTTTTTGTAAATGCATGAATATATTTTATATGTATATATTTATATTTTCCTTGTTTTCATAAATGCATTAAGTATTATATATATATATAAGTTTTATAACCCAAAATTTTATGAGTAAATTATCTTTATGTCTTTTATTCTTCATAGTTTCAAATGTATATATATTTTGTACCTTTTTCTCTTTATTTTTTTGTTTATTTCCTTTATTTGCTTATTGATGTATGTTTTCATTTATATTCATTTGATATTTTACATGTCGTTGTTTATGTACATTAATTTCGTTTATTTCTATGCCATTGTTGTATTTATTATTACATTTTATATTTAATGTAGCATCACATCATTTTTTTTCGATTTTACAATTTTTAAAATTGAGATAACACTCGTATTTAGGATTTTCAAGGAAATTGAGCCCTAACGTATTGAGTTTCGATTTTCTTCGTTAAATCCAACGATCGAGGGTTGCTCATTAATAAAAATATATAAAATAAAAAGCTTGTTGTTGGGGAGTTAAATATGTTGTATCCTAACGTATTGGATGTGACGTTTGATTTCTCGAGACAAAGATTTTTTGAAAAATAATAATAAAGGAAATATTTCAAGTTTGGGATTTTGAGAAATTGTGCCCTAACGTATTGGGCCGCGATTTCTTAAATCTTAAACAAATGAATATTCTTTTAAATTTTTATTACACGAGTTTTAAACTAATTCATTTTTGAGGAAATTAGAATGTTGTGCCTTAACGCATTGGGTGTGACATTTTCTTTCTCCGAAATGATAAGGGTCTTAATAAGTAACGTTTTTAAGTTTTTGCTAAGGATTATATTTTTCAAATTTTCGACATTAAGACACTAATTAATTAACTAGGTACCAATTTTGGGTGTTACGAGGGTGCTAATCATTCATCGTACGTAACTGACTCTCGGATCCGTTTTTCTAAAACTCGTAGACGAAAGCCGTTTTTTTAGGTGATTCAATCACACCTTAATAAAAGATTGGTGGCGACTCCCAATTTTCATTTTTTAAAGTCGACAACCTAAATTTTTTGTTTTTAAAAAATGGTTTCGACAGCTTGGCGACTCCACTGGAGACACATACGAGAGTCAAGCCACAAAGTTGATTAATTTCTGTCTTATTATCTAGAAAATAAATTAAAAAAATCATGAGATCATTGTGCATCCATTCATTTTCTTGCTTAATTGATATTTGCATTATTCATTACATGAGTTGAATGATTTTACCATTCTAAGTGGGAGTGAGAAACTATTCCTTCGTGAGGTTTTCACCTCCGTATAGGATAGTGGATCGCTTTTGGAATATATCGGTACCTATGCCTTCGTGAGATTATCATCTCTGTATAGTCATAGGGAAAATGTGTTCCCTTGAACCAAACTTGATCTATATAAGCCTATAATGGGTGAGGATCGAGGAATCTGCTAGTTCAGGCACCCTTACCTTAGAGCCAAACTACATATAGTGAACCCTAGTTGCCCACCTTAGGAATAATTACACCAAACCCTAGTGGTTTCCCGAGTAGGTACTTTATTCATTTGCTTTTACTTTGTACTAACTTGTTTTTTATGTTGTTTTTATTATGATTGCATTGCATTTGCATCTTAAAAAAGAGGTGTTGATTCACGTTCAGTTGCTAAATAGAGAGCTTGTCATAAGGAAATGGGTTTCTTGATAAAGGGGATGATAATATGGTTGTCCGAATATGGTCCAAGAACATGTGATAAGAGAAAGATGATAATTTAATGGAGGACTACACGACTATGGCTCCATTGCCCAGGGATTCAAGATGACAAAGATTATTCGAGAGCTGCTGAACCTTCTTAAAGAGAAGCCAACGAGCATCACGAGGATGAGTGAGCAACAAGTTACGGCCTGGATCGAGCAAAAAGGAGATAGAAGAGACGTTTTTTTGAAGAGTTCGTGAGATTTATCTTAACGCTCGAATGAAGAAGAGGATCGAATATCTTCGCCTATGAGGGCAAGGCCGTATAAATATCCACTTTATGTAAAGAGATTTGTTTTCTAGTAAAGTTTTCTAAATGGAATTGAATCAGAATCAACATCTCTTTATGCATTCATTGCATGCATTCGCGTTACATGACATCATACGCATTAAAATCCACTAAAAGAGCCTAATTGATTAAAATCATTCTTCAGTTAATTTGGAAACCAACCAACCTGCCAAACACCGTTATAGTACCCGAGCAAAGTCAGGAGGCATGGACCAAAGATTGGAAAGAATAGAGCAAATGAAAATACAGATGCAAGAGCAATTGACCAAATTTCAACAAAATATGAAAGATCAGATGCTAGAATTCCAAAGCAGTGTGATAAACCAGTTAACCCAGTTATTGGCTAGAGGGTTAGAAAGAGAGGAAAGCCCAGTGGTCCACTTTAGGGAGGATAAAGAAGACCCTAATTATCTCTCAAATTTTATCCTGATAAGTGTCCAGCCAGATATGCACCCACAAGGGGTACCCCTTACTATCAAATCCCAGCAATATCAGACCAATACCTTAACACCAATGAATCGCCCGACAGACTCAAGATCCAACCTGAAGAACAATTTAGTCAATCCTATTGCTCTTGATAATCCAGCAGAAATAAAACAGGCGAGGGTAGAATACTCAAATACTATAAAGGCCCTAAAGAGAAAGGGGGAATAAGGGGGATAATACAGGCCGATATAACAAAGGCCACACAAAACCAATCACTGTGGGCCGGCCAAAGACAAACCACCAGACATCAGAGTCCTTTAAAGCATGAATCTGGTGGGAAACCAGGTACTGAGAAGCTCTAGTTCACACCAATTCCGATGGCGTATAAGGAGCTGTATCAAAACTTATTCGATGCGCACGTTGTTGCACCTTTCTACTCAAAACCCCCACAACCTCCGTACCCTAAATGGTATGATACAAACACGCAATGTGATTATCATGTGGGAATTACGGGGCACTCAGTAGAGAATTGCATTGCCTTCAAAAAGTTAGTTGAAAGACTCATCAATATAGGCGTTGTCAAATTTGATGGTTCATCCAGTGCAGAAAATCTGCTACCCAATCACATCGATGATGGGGTGAATGCAATGTATGAAGAAGTGTTAGGAAGCATTCACATCAATGCCGTGCATGAAGACAACTGAAAAGGGTCATTGTTAGATATTCACCCTCATCAACTTGGAAGTGTTCTAAATAATTGGACTATGAAAGAAATCCCTTTAGTTTTTAGAGCTTATTTAGAGTAATACTCAGAACACTTGTTGCTTTTAGCCTAGAAGCAATGAGAACTTTTTGTGAAATAGGCTAATGTCTGAATGTTATTATTTTAATGAAAAACATCTTTGCATTTTGAGCAAATATTCTTCCATTCTTTTCATGTGAATAATTATTCTTTCATTCTTTTGAATCATTCTTTAATTCATAATTATATTATACAAATAATTATTCATAAATTCACATATTCTTTTGTATATTCTTTTGCGCTTACTATGGGTCCCCAGATATCAATGACATGAGTGACGCTACTACTGACTCAGAATCTCCTTCTGAGCGAGACATGTGTTTAGAGGGATCTCATGACTTTGATGATGACATAGATCGTAACCTATTTCTGGACCTGTTAAGGATGGTAGAACAAGTCGAGAAACGAATCTTACCCTACAAAAAAATCATTGGGATACATGACTTCTCCTTATGTGGGGCATGAAGGTCATTTGGTCGATCTCGCCAAAAGAGTCTGACGGACATCGATTCGTCTTTGTGGTCGTCAATTACTTTACTAAATGGGTGGAAGTTGCATCATATGCCAATGTCATAAAGTCGACAGTTAGCAAATTCTTGAAGAATCTTATGTTAGTATGGAACCCCAAAAAGATCATATCTGACAATGTACTAAATTTGAACAATAGCACAATATCAAAGGTTTGTATTCTGTTCGCGATTAATGCCAAATCGTAAAAAAAAAATCCGCTGGGGCAATGCCTTTCTCCTGGGTCCATTGCGGTATTGCCTATTGAAGACAAGATTCTTTCTCTCTGAGTTTTTGGATTAATTCTGATTGAAGATGAATGTTTAAAGTTATTCATCATGGTCAAATGTGCCAAAAGCAAATGATACGAGTTTACAAAAAATGTCCACCCTATAGAATTCTTTGAGAGGGACCTGGTACTGAAGAAGATCCTTCCCATACAAAGAAGAACTTCATCCCAAGCTGGAAAAGATCTTATGTGGGAGGCCTTATTTGAAAAACATCGATTTTAATCAGAAGGGATAACAGGGACATGCCTAATCCTATGAGTTTAGATTCAAATTTTTCAAAAAAAAAGAGAAAGAAAGAAAAGAAAAAGGGAAAAAAAGCAAAAGGAGAGGCCAATGTGAAAATCCGCAAAGGACGCCTTGAGACCAAAGAGGATTTGAGTTGAAAACCCGAAAAGGGTGGCTCAAATATTTGATCAGAATGGGGCATGAGGTAATCAGAGCAGTTCAGATTTTGATTAGGGCATATGATGATCTTGCTATACCTGAATTAACAGGAAAGGGTAGGCGACATATTGAGGCATCGACAAAGCACTGTAGATCTCCTAAACACATGTCAAACTCAGAATGGTCTTCAGAAAGTTTGTACAGAGAAGCTCAAGCTACGATATCTGGGGCACCCAATTTTTATACTATTTATATTGAATTTGTTGTTCTTGGAATACTTCATTCTTTTCCAAAGATACATATTCCCAATCAATTTCTTTGTTTACTACTTTTGATAATCTATTCCTTTCGAGCTATGCTCAAAATTAACTTTATTCTTATCCATTGTTATGACCTTTTTGTAAGCATGTTGCATTGGAATAATGATTAATGGACTAATAAAACTTTCACAATGGAAGTTTTGCATATTATTTTAGAAGTTTCTAAATAATACAGGAACCTGAAATAGGACTATTGTTTAGAATGCACCAAGTTTAAAGGTTGGAAATTTGAGAATGAAGAGTCTAAATAAGGACTTTCTCTTTGGATTTTGTTGTCAAAAAGCATCGATTGAGCAAAATAACGAGATGTCGTGTCGGTGATAAGGCTTAAATAAAGAATGATCACCAGGAAATAAAAAAAGGTTCCCTCGGAGAAGAAAGCCTTCATTTGAGCATAAGCCTTTGGTACAACACCATAGGCATAGTGTAAAGGACCAAAGAACTTCACATTTTGTAGCCTTGAATTGTGATATGAGTGAATTGAGAAAAATCTGTATATGTCTACCCTCGGGTTGCAGTGGGAGAATAATGGTACAAATTTTGCGTCCTAGTGGATTGAACTTTGAAGTTTACAGTAGGGGCAATCTGACTAAATGGAAATGCTAGCTGAGCGAAGGCGTTACGGCTCGTCAGTGATAAAACCTTAATAAATGTCGAGCAATGATAAAGAAGGATCGCTGTAAAAAAAATGACATTCCGCATTCATGCAAACATCATTCATACATACCTAGTTAGGAGCATTGGACTCATTCTGATCATGACATCCTAATCATTAAGCATGATTAGGTTCATAAAATGAATTATACAGGTCATGTTCCCCAGAGAACAAACCGGTGAAACACCAAGCCTTGTCTCATTGAGCAGCAGCGGAAGAAGGTTGAAGATTGTAGATCTTATCTCTCTAAGCAGTAGTGGAGCAGATCGAAGACGGCAAATCTTATTTTTCCAAGATAGTGGGAAGCAGATTTAAGCCACCAAGCCTTGTCTCTCTGAGCAGCAGCGGAGTAGGTTGAAAATTGTAGATCTTATCTCCCTAAGCAGTAGTGGAGCAGATCAAAGACGGTAAATCTTATCTTTCCAAGATAGTGGGAAGCGGATTTAAGCCACAAAGCCTTGTCTCCTTGAGAAGCAACGGAGTAGGTTGTAGATCCTATCTCCTTAAGTAGTAGTGGAGCAGATCGAAGACGAAAAATCTTATCTTCCCAAGATAGTGGGAAGCAGATTTAAGCCACCAAGCCTTGTATCCCTGAGCAGCAACGGAGAAGGTTGAAGATTGTAGATCTTATCTCCCTAAGCAGTAGTGGAGCAGATCAAAGACGGTAAATCTTATCTTTCCAAGATAGTGGGAAGCAGATTTAAGCCACAAAGCCTTGTCTCCTTGAGCAGTAGCAGAGTAGGTTGTAGATCCTATCTCCCTAAGCAGTAGAGGAGCAGATCGAAGACGGCAAATCTTATCTTTCCAAGATAGTGGGAAGCAGATTTAAGCCACCAAGCCTTGTATCCCTGAGCAACAGCGGAAAAGGTTGAAGATTGTAGATCTTATCTCCCTAAACAGTAGTGGAGCAGATCAAAGACAGTAAATCTTATCTTTCCAAGATAGTGGGAAGAAGATTTAAGCCACCAAGCCTTATCTCCCTGAGCAGCAGCGGAGTAGGTTGAAAATGGCAAAACTTATCTCCCTGAAGTTGCAGTGAAGCAGATTAAAGCCGATAATCCTATCTCTTTGAAGTTGCAGTAGAGCGGATTAAAACCTTGGATCTTATCTCTTTGAAGTTGCAGAGAGCAGATCGCATCTAGTCTTATCTCCCTAAAGTTGCAGTGGAGCAGACTCAGCAAGCAAGTCTTATCCTCCTGAAGTTGCAGTGAGGTAGACTGAAGATGGCAAATCTTATCTCCCTGAAGTTGCAGTGGAGCAGATTAGAGCCGATAATCCTATCTTCCTGAAGTTGCAGTGGAGCGGATCAAAACCTTGGATCTTATCTCTATGAAGTTGCAGAGAGCAGATTGCGTCTAGTCTTATCTCCCTGAAATTGTAGTGGAGCAAACTAAGTAAACAAGCCTTATCCTCCTGAAGTTGCAGTGAAGCAGACTAAATAAACAAATCTCGTCTCCCTAAGTTGTAGTGGAGTGGATTAGAGTGATGGATTTTATCTCTCTGAAGTTACAGTTAAGCAGATTAAAAGTTACGAGTCACCAATCCTATCTCTCCGATGTTGCGGTGGAGTGGATCGAGACACCAATTCCTATACCTCTGAAGATGCAGTAGGATGGATGTGGCTGCTTGAAGAAGAAGAGCACCAAGATCCAGTGTGACCGAGCAAAAATTGGTCATTTCTAAAGTCTTTGCTCTGTTCCTGTTACACGACAACGAGCAAAGAGGGACAGCTGTAATACCCAATTTTAGCCCGGGCTCACATATGGAAACATAATTTTCGAGGATATACAATCTTAGATATGATATGCAATCTTAGATATGATATATGCAATCTTAGATATGATATATACAATATTAGAAGATATGATTTTGTAATCTTAGAGATTTAATTTGTAGATACCCTTTAATCTTAGCCGTTGATGTAATTGATCTGTACCGTTGGATTTGGGGAGGCTTAGCTATAAATAGAGGTCTCTCCCTTCATTGTAAAAAAAAAAAAGAAAAGAATAAAAAAGGGAGAACGATTGGAAGTTTTTTAAAGGTGGCTTACTGTTTTTTTTCTTTTTCGATTATTTTTTACTTATTTACGATTTTTAAAAAGGGAGAAGGTGATACCACTGCGAATTTTATTTATTTATTTTATTTAGCCCTAATAAAGTGACGCGTTTCAAAGGATGAAGATATTTTCTCATTCGTGCCCTATGAGTTATTCGCGCCTTTTAATCGGGCCATTCATTTTTTTTATTCTGTTGATTTTCAATTTAATCCTTAATCTTTCATTTTAGGTTTTTAGTCTATTTTATTAATTTTGTTATTATTATTTTTATTATTATATTATATATTATTATACCTACATATATGTGCGCATATGCATGTTAATATATATACATATATATTTTAAATGTTTTAATATATATACATATTATATACATACTTTATTATTATTTTATTTTCATATTTTTTTATACATATATATATACACATTTATATTTCATAATATTTATGCGTTTGCCCATATTCTATGATTTTTATATGTTTATACATTTTTGTAATATATACACATATATTTATACTCCATTCAAAGCTTATTATAAATATTTTCCACGTTTTTATATTATACTTATATATTTCATTTTTTTTTGTAAATGCATGAATATATTTTATATGTATATATTTATATTTTCTTTGTTTTCATAAATGCATTAAGTATTATATATATATAAGTTTTATAACCCAAAATTTTATGAGTAAATTATCTTTATGTCTTTTATTCTTCATAGTTTCAAATGTATATATATTTTGTACCTTTTTCTCTTCATTTTTTTTGTTTATTTCCTTTATTTGCTTATTGATGTATGTTTTCATTTATATTCATTTGATATTTTACATGTCGTTGTTTATGTACATTAATTTCGTTTATTTCTATGCAATTGTTGTATTTATTATTACATTTTATATTTAATGTAGCATCACATCATTTTTTTTTCGATTTTACAATTTTCAAAATTGAGATAACACTCGTATTTAGGATTTTCAAGGAAATTGAGCCCTAACTTATTGAGTTTCGATTTTCTTCGTTAAATCCAACGATCGAGGGTTGCTCATTAATAAAAATATATAAAATAAAAAGCTTGTTGTTGGGGAGTTAAATATGTTGTATCCTAACGTATTGGATGTGACGTATTGATTTCTTGAGACAAAGATTTTTTGAAAAAATAATAATAAAGGAAATATTTCAAGTTTGGGATTTTGAGAAATTGTGCCCTAACGTATTGGGCCGTGATTTCTTAAATCTTAAACAAATGAATATTCTTTTAAATTTTTATTACACAAGTTTTAGACTAATTCATTTTTGAGGAAATTAGAATGTTATGCCCTAACGCATTGGGTGTGACATTTTCTTTCTCCGAAATGATAAGGGTCTTAATAAGTAACGTTTTTAAGTTTTTGCTAAGGATTATATTTTTCAAATTTTTGATACTAAGACACTAATTAATTAACTAGGTACCAATTTTGGGCGTTACGAGGGTGCTAATCCTTCCTCGTACGTAACTGACTCCCGGATCCGTTTTTCTAAAACTCGTAGACCAAAGCCTTTTTTTAGGTGATCCAATCTCACCTTAATAAAAGATTGGTGGCAACTCCCAATTTTCATTTTTTAAAGTCGACAACCTAAATTTTTTGTTTTTAAAAAATGGTTTCGACAAGTACAAGCTAACGTTGTTAGTGCAGAGGTACCAACAAATATGAGTTTAGGTATCAACTAAGTACTTTTGAACAAGTTTAGGGAGTAAACTACATATTATCATTTGTTTTTTATAAAAGTAAACTTTTTTTGCTTTATTTAAAAAAGAAAAAAAGTTTTTAGACTATTTTATCAATTTCAAAAAGAAATAGAAACCTTACTATTCCAAAAAGGTCCTTGTTTGGTCTAAGCTTGAGGATCCTTGCTTTCTTGCGGTTAGGGTTTGAAAGGTAGGACAATTTCAATGGTGCGGTCTAGTGTTTAAGGAAGGTGTTGAGTGGGGTGATGAATGGAATAGCAGTGGTGTAAAAGGGTTGATACTGGATTCGAACTTATTATACATCCATACAAGTTGGAATCCAATATCAAATTAAACATATCATCAGTGTTGAAATTTGAATTAAAATATCACTTCTATACATCTAAAAAATTCGATTATGATACTGGATTCTACCTGTTGTACTGATTTGATTACATTTGTTTGTTCTTGTATTTGTAAAACTTAGAAATAAAAAGGAATATTAGAATTTGCTGAATGAACCAAATGCATTAAATCATTAAAAAATAATTATAAATGTTTAAAAATTTAAATTCAAGCTTAGAAAAAATGGTTGGAGATTTCAGGTTTTTATAATATTATTTCTACTTAAAACATTTGCAAAATTCACGAGTTTTTCTTCTGCAGGCTGCACCTATTCTTCTACATTAATCTGTGTCTCATTGCAAATAATTATAATCATAATATAAAGTCTTAAAACTAGGAACTAACCCCCCAAAAGTTATGGCTATCTGAACTATTTTCTTTCCGCTCAGCTACTGTTTATATTATTCTCTTTCTACTTACCTTCTCATCCATTTCACCACTGCTTTTCTACTAATTGCTGCTTGAACTCCACTTTCGGCTCAGTACCAGCTTCATTACAACTCTCAATTTGGGCTGCAGAGTTCTGCAGCAGGGGTTTCTCGACATGGCCCAACGTTGAGCCTGTCAACCGGCTCAGCTGAGCAACGATTATGGTCAGAGCACTGGTCTAGTAGTTTCTGTAACTCTTAAGGCTGGTTTTTCAACCACTTTGCCAGCATCAGTGGTTTTGATTTCCTTCATACCATCTATTTCTGATTCTTGCAGGTTCTTGTCTCCGGCAAGCTCAGTTCCTATTTCGGCAATGGCTTTATATTCAGGTTGATCTCCTACAGAGTGAATGACTATATCAGTTGATTCTCGATACAAGGGCTTCTTAAGCAATATCGTTCCGGGAAACACCATCAAGTTGATCTTCTTAAGCATTTTTCTTTCGTCCTCCTCCACTGGTGTGAAGCCAAAACCCTTGGTCCACGTTTCCACTAAGTTTGGAATGGCGGTTATAACCAGCTTTTCCACCTTGAATGAGATGAGCATCTAGAGGTAGCATGGATCCAGGTGGTGGACAACCCAATAGTATCGAAACAGAAAACCCATAAGCAATGATGTCAATATACAGTGTTAGATTCAAGAAACAAGTTGTGCATAAAATACCTCTTCAATAACATTCATAAGGCGTCGACACATTCCTTGACGACGATAGTTGATGCAAGTTGCAATGAGAGGCATCTCTGCAACTGTAACCCCATGAATCCTAGACCAAAGAGCAGAGAAAGACTGAACATAAACAGAATTGTTCACCAAATAGGTCTGAAACAGATTAAAATATTCAAATCGGAAAATGTGAGATTCTTTTTTCGAAAGTTTTAATTTGCTAAATAAGTATTTTCACCTCAAGCTATCTTAATAACCCATGTTACTTCCATCTCAAACTATCTTAATAGCCTATGTTACTCAGACTCGGTGTAAATACTGGATATAAAAAATATTTAATTATTCTTAACTTTTCCATGTATTTGGAATATCCTTAAAGAGTATTTTTGAACTCATGTCCATAATGCTTCAAACATGGTTACTTCAAGAAAAATAAAGAGTCAGAGAGAGCAACATAATTGATAACCATACTTTTGCTAGTAAAGAATTCCACTAAACTTGTTTATAATTGTATTTTTGACTCCAAAATGCATCCTATTTCTTAAACCATCATAACAATATACTATAAATGCTAACCATTCAGACACCAAGAAAAATATATCTAGAAAAAAAAGGTATTCCTCATAAAAGCTTTGATGCATATTACATTCGGAAAGAAACAAGGGATAACATAGCATACTGAGTTGTTTACAGTTGTTAAAGAAATTATTGAAATATTGAGTACGTCTGAAGAACATAAATACTACCTGATGGATGCTACAGATATCAGCACGTCATCCTTCTCCAAGACAAGAGAATAAAATCCAAAAAAATTAAGGCGTGCAAAATCTGACCTGATCATTTAAACAACAAAAGGATCACAAATCATAAGCAGCCTTGCAAGCAGGAAATAAAAAATAATGAGCAGGGTAGAATGAAACATGTCTAAGAACTGGATGACACTAAAAAGGAGGAAAATGTTGTGTAGATATGTAAAAGCCAAACCCGTAATGTTGAAGATAACGGATGAAAAGGAAACTTATCAATTAAAAAAGAAGACTGGGTGTCTCACCCCCAATTGTACAAGAGTTGGGGTATCATATCTACCCCCGTTCTTGAATCAACCATAGACTGAAAACATTCTTCCATGATAGACAAAGCGACAGCCAATTTTGAGTTGCATTCTGCCTTCAGGGCAAACATTTGAGCAGAGTAAACTTTTTGATCTTCATGAATACATTTAAGAAGTGTCCAAGAAAAGCCATCAGGGAGGTGATTAATCATCCCAAGTCGAGAACTAAGACCTGAGTATAGCTGCAAATACCAGTGAACCTTGCATTAGAACTTCTAAAGAATCATGGTCAGCATCTGTGCAGCAACTGGTTGCCTTTTAGGCTAACGAAATGGCTATAAAGTGAGTTAAAAGTACAACAGATCATTCAAAGCCAAGATCTTTTATAATGGCAGGATGGAACACTTCAGTTGACATGAATTGCATAAATTTGCCAAGTCCAAAAGCTGAGATGCAGCCTAAAAATTCAACATGTTGTTCCTTTTAAAAAAATGGAAATAAGTATATAATTAAACAAAAGTTAAACTAGTGGACAAATCAAAATCCAAAGTGGTTAGCAAACCAGATAAGGAGCAAAGACAGAAAAAAGACATAAATAGTCACCCAACCAACTTTAAAATAAAAACACTAGGCAGCTACCATTTGTTTGAAAGTAAACCAGAGAAAATGGACAAACAAAGTGTTAGAGAAGGGACTTAACTGAGGCTCCCAGTTTGGCTTAGCCTAAACCTAATGAAACAGTTTCAGCAAGTTCTTTACACCATAAAAATTGATTAAAGAGAGGAGTTATAAGAAGATCTGGATTCAGCGCATAGGCTAAGCCTGCACTGCATGGGTAGGCACTACTGTTGTCTGGCTTTGCATTCAAAAGTTTAAAAGCCCTTGCAGAAATGTTATTGGGGAGAAACTTCAAAAAGCTGCAAAGACAGCATTTATTAAGCAGCTTATGGAATACAATTAAAGTGTCGCTTCAAAGGCCTGCTTTCCTCCAGGGTGCAGTTGGGTCCATCTGGCCCAACTTTATCTTCCAGTGGAATGAGCAAGAGATGTTCCATCCCACACCTACTGAATTGTTGATTTAAAATAACCAGATACTCACAAAAAACAAAGTACAAGAAGCGTAAAGACTTTAACTCATGTTAAGAATACTGAAAGCATTTTCAATAAGCTAAATCCAACAGATCCTTTGCAACATAATCAGAGTCAAGATATTTGAATCTCAAAAATACCTCCTCACAGCTTCCCCCACAGAGCCAAGTATTCGATTCCTTTTCTTTGAACTGACATTTATCATTCAGACATTCCTTATGATCTGTTTACAAATATTGTGATAATGAGAAAATCAGAAACGGTAATCACAAGAGAAGCATCATACACACACAGACATACACAAAGACATAAAAAATAAACAAACCAAAAAAAAGAGATGGTAAATACATAAAACGTCCATAATGATTTCATGAAACTACTACATGAAGTTGTGGAAGTAGATTTACAATTTCTAATGTTTTCAAGAAACAAAATAGACAAAGAATACTTAACATTTTCTTTGAACCGACTTTTTTTTGTTTTGCTCACTGAAAAATCTAAATCAAGAAAAAAAACTTTAAAACAGGAAATGTTAGCCTGCCTCACATGTAAGATAAGATTATTCGTCCAAATTATTGTTCCCCTAAATAACAGAATTAATAAATGAAAGAAAACAGGAAAGAAATCAGAGAAATCAAACTACTAAACTATTGTCCTAAAACAGCTCCTAAACTATTTTCTTAAAATATCTAAAATTCTGTTTTCTCACGCTGTCTTCATAGATAATTTAATCTTTTCAGAGGAAATGGCATGCTGAAGGGAGGAGAATTACATTTGTGTTCACACTGGGAACATTTGAATGCATCAAACAAACTTGAAGCCTCTTTATCATTAACAAAATTCCCACATATCCAACAAGTGCAATTTGAGCAATACCAATCACCCTCAGGTAGTTCCTGGAAGCAACAAATTGAAGCAAATGAAATAATTAGTAGCCAAAATAACGAGAATAAACCAAAGCTACACACTTTGGAAAGAAACGTCAGAGTAATCTATATTCTCTCCAGAATACAGAAGCAAAACTAAGTCATAAATACTTAAAGCAAATATTACACAACCTTAGAAGAAGGGCAAAAAATCACTATTCACATGGGTCACAGCCCAAAATGAAAACACAGCAAAGGACAAACCTGCATAGACAGGCAAGCCAGATGAAAAGTAGAAGGGCAGTTGTCACAACAAATCAGTTCACCACCATCTCCACATAGACCACAGGAATCATCATTTCGATCATTTTCGTCAGCTTCCACCTTCCGGATTCCTTTCTTTTTGGTCTTGTACTCAGCAGACCATGCTTGTAGCTGACATAAAGTGAAAGGCTTACCAGATTCCATGAAAAGATTCAAGCAGGGATGGTTAAACTTGAATCCAGCATGGTGCTTAAACTCAGAAACTGATAGCACCCTGTTGCAACACTTGCAGGTTATTCCTTCCAAGGAAACAAAGCCATCTTTAACGATAGCATCATCATAAGGATTCCGAGATTGAATGACATCATTCAGTGAAATGACCCCAGCTAGGATCAGCCATGAGAACACTGTTCTGGACCCAACATTATTCAACTTGATCTTAGTAACATGCTTCCTTCCTTTACCCTTTACTCGAGGAAGCAACCTGGGGCGGCCCCTCTTTCTCTTGAACTTGGTCTGAGCTCTTACTTTGGGGGCCTTCAATTTAGATCTGGTGGCACCCATGCTTAAGTCTTTGTTTCTTATAATTGCAGAAACCAACAGGTCATCATCTTCAATTTGGAATTCAGTTGATTTCTTCTTTCTACTTTCAGAACCATTACGATCGCAACAAATCCTCTTAAAATTTGAGCCTCTTTTCTCCAATTGACATAGGGAAGGCCCAGGAGATGAGGACTTTTGTAGGCTTCCCTTGGTTTCAAATGATTCTTGGACCTCCTTTGAATTTAAGTCAGCCTGGCATGAGTCAATATCTTGTTCACTCATATCAGGAGTATAAGAACATAGAACATCACTTTGATATGATGTGGTCAAACTTATTTCAGATATCTTTCTAGATCTCCTGCATGCCTTCTTTTTCAAAATAGCATTTTGTGCACAGTTTTCATTGTTTGTTTCAAACTTCAGAGCTTCAGCAGACTTCTCAAACTGATCTTCACCATCCCCAGACTGAATCAGGCTATCACTAGGGTAGCTTGGATAGTCATCCAGTAAGTAGCTTGGATGGTCATCCAGTAAATGCTGTGGAAGATTTCTGACATTGCCAGCATCTAGAGCTCCAGATGTTTTATCTTTTTCCTCCTGAGAATCAACCGATACATTTCCTGGAACCTCTTTAAGAGTTTCTCCATTACATAAAGACATTTGTTTACCAAAGCTTGGAGATCTTGTGTTGATATCTTGGTGAGGGGAAACAGATTTGAAACCATGAAGCATGTTGGTAACATCTCCAGAAGCAACAGGATCAATAAATTGAGAACTAACTAGCTGACCGTAGGTGTTATCCGATCCACAAGAATGTGATGAAACAATATGCAAACCTTTGACCTCGCAACCAAAAGTTTCTAACCTGTTCGCAGTATCTACCAAATACGAACCTTCTTGGTCGGTCATATTAGATACATCTTTTAGACATTTTACTGCCCCACTACTCATTTTACCATAGAATTTTGACAAACTTCCATTGCCAGAGAGCTCCTCAGAGAAATCATAGTTCCTCTTGGGAATTGTCAATGAACTTTTAGCGGCCAGAGAAGAATCACAATGCTGAGTTGGCATCATTCCCTGAGAACAGAACTTTCTCATAGTAACTTTTTTCCTCTGTGCCAAAACAGTATCATTTTTCTTGTTCTTTTCAATAACTAAACTTCTTCTTGCCTTAACCTCATCTCCCTTTCTTAATGAACCAATCTTCCTATTAATAAATACAACAGTAACAAAGGGATCTAATAGAGTCCAATGTTGAGCCAATGCATTAGAAAGGTTTGTTTGGTTAATTTCTTTCTCGATATTCAACAATGTCTCTAATAGATCAGACCAGAACTGGGTCATGTCAGTCCATTTCTTACCATCATTTTCCAGCATGAAGTCGTATCTATCAGCCAACAAAACCTGGCCACAAAATCTCCAAACTTTAGGGAATGCACGAAATAGCCTCCCCTCGGGTGATCTATAAACTGTATCCATATAACTCCTACTGGGCCTTTTCTGTCTCTCAATAGACCAGCCTGCTCCTTTTAGTACGTGAAAAACATGACTTTGCAGAAGAGGACGGGGATCCATCTTAGACACCGTTGCCCCAGAAATATTAGAACCGCCCACTCCAAATGATTGGCATAAATTAAATCTTTCCTGAGCACATAAAGGAGACCCGAACTTTACCAAAGCAGTTGCCGGACTAGAAACAACAACCTTTGATGCAAAACTCTCCTCGGAGACAGGTGAACCTATAGCTATACCTACTACCACTTCTTTTCCTTCACTCGCACCTGAGTCTTGTATTCTAGACTTAGTAACATCCACATCTTCCCTTTCAGCACCTTTGTCCATTTCTACAGCAGATGATTCAACTAAATGGGGCATAACTCTCTGGTAAACAGAATTTGTAGGTGTCGAGGACAAGCCACTAACTATTTCCTTCTGCTGCAATGTTGCACTCAATGCCTTTTTCTTTTGTGCTTCGCCCCTGGAAACTTCACCAGTGGAAAGCTTCATTCGCTTGAAACTCGCATTCTGGTCATCTCTCTCAGCCAGAGCATATCTTTCAGGAAAGCTCCCTGATGCAGAAACCCAACCACAACTGTCATTTGCTAAATTGGAAACCTCCTGGCATAAAGTTTTTGAGCAAGAAAGGCTTGTTACAGCTGAGCTTGCACTGTAAGAACATAGTGATGCTTCTGGACTCTTGATATCCTTGAAATTAATAGCTCCAGTAACAAGACACTTTTTACTTATTCTGCCAGTATCATTTTCAGAGAAAACTTCTGTAGAAATACTGTGCTCATCATGTGACCCCTCAAAATCATCATCATGCATATCTTCAAAATATGTACTGAACGACATCTCTGCTAAATGCATTCCCGGTTTGACTGATCTATATGCCAAACAATAAGATCAGGCATTAGATATTGTACTTCATAATAAATGCTTAAATAATTGTAAAACCTAAGTAATTGTAAAACATAAATAATCCTAAAATATTAAAAATGAATATTAAAAATTGAGAGTATGACTAGATTTGCTAATTCTGCGATAAAGCGGTAACATAAATGAACATTAAAGTCAATGAAGACAAAAGCTTAAAAACCGAATAAAGCAAGCCATAAATAACCAAATAAAAGAAATCATAAAGAAAAATAAAATAGACAAACAACCTAAAAACATGTTGTAGTTTAGATGTTAATATTTTAAATAAAGGAATCATATGAGACAATAGCAAAGAAAACTACCAAAATTGTCCTCCTTGGATACTCAAAGTGCACTATAATACATTGAATGATAACCATTAAAATGTTCAAAACCCTAACTTTTCCATTAATAAAATCAGGTTCCAATGAGAAAATATGAACGTCTCATCTTCATAGCTGGGGGATAAAGAACATTTGGAAAGGTTCAACTGGTTTATTTTGGCTTAATCTTGGCTAAAACTATCACAAGTAGGAGGGCAATGAAAAAACTAAATGTCAATTTGACATGAATGGAATCTCTCTCTCTCTTTCATGCAGACTCACATCCGAACACATAACCTAACGGCGTTCATTTCTGTACTACTGCATTTTTTTGTATCAAATTACATAAAAATCCCTATCTTGCATTAGAAGAAGTTATGTAACATCTAGAAATTTTAACAACAACATCAATAGAACCATTCATGTTTTCTATTTTAAAGAATAAAAAGACTTTTCAAGAAAAAATATATAGATACAAAAGATGAAAGAGGTTAAGAACAACAGACTGCCACCAACTAGTTGCAGACCATGATGTTCAGATGAAATATTAAAATTGTTATTTCCAAAGACTGGGTTTTCCCTTGCCATAACCATTTGGATATCAGATTTATGATTAGCTATAACCAGAGTAATGACTCACTAATTGAAAACATGAACTCCTTATATAATCTGCATTCTTTGCTCTTTCTTATGTGTGCCTTTAGAAGAAAAGAAAAGAGGGAAACGTACATTGACACATTCTCAAATGAACTAAAGGCTTCATGGTATCAGCAAACAGTATGTCTTTTCTGAACACCAGTGCAATAAAGAGAAAAGTAACAATAGTTAAGGCATGTGGAAAAAAAATAACAAACGAAAATAAATATGTAAACAACATTATTTCCCCCCATCTTGTTCTTACTTTTAAAATATGTTTGTCAATGGCACCATCAACTAACCTTTAACACAAGACCAAGCAAAGTAGGATCCCATCCACTTCCAGTGGTATGCAAAGATTCCACTTATGGAAGTCTCTTTTGCTGATGAGTCCATTTAACCACAAAAAAAGGAAAGTGTATGAGCTCCAATAGACATGCAGTAAAGATACAGCTATGCTTGAGGAATGATTGCATTCCACCAGGCAGCATAGGGAACAACAAACCATCAAAGTATACATAGATAATGATTAGCCATAACCTAATTCCTCCTTGACTTTATTACTTACTAGGTGCTACTTTCTGAAACCAGGTTTTCCTTCTATTAAGGTTATTCTCCATGTCATATGCACGAGATTAAAACCAGAAGAAGTGGCAAAAAAGTATTATTAGATTAAAATGATGGGTTCGGAAACGTTAACATGCGTTTCTCTCTCTTTGGATATGCCAAATGTGGAGATCACGTTGCCTGTAACAGAAATATAACTGTCAAGTGATACAGGCTTCAAAGAAAAAGTTATAAATGCACTTACCATTCCACTTGTTCGATAGCAGTTGATATTATATGAATGATGATAGCACTCAATCAATACCAATTATTTTTAAGTTTCTATAGGGTCCACTATCTCCCAATATGGAATGTGGCGGCACCGTACTGGTTATCAATGTGACATACATAAAGATTTCAATTGACTTCTAAAAATATGCAAATCATTCCATTGAAGGCTTCTTAAAGCTTTTTCATGTATTATTAACTTAAAGATTTCAAACGTTTAACTGTATTATTAACTTAATATACAGTTCAAACTATATACTCTTTCATGAAGCTTTTAAAGCCTTCCCCAATCGGCACCTCTCTTCTTTTCTTTCTACTTAAAATGAAACCAGATGTAGAAGATTGATAAAGCGACAAACTTCTTTCAATGACCAAGTGACCGGAAAAAATGCGGAATGATTCAATTTGACACAAAGAAGTCCAACTCCAACTTTATACTTGGATGTCTTTTCCTTTCTTTTTCACTTTTTCTAGCCAGATATAACAGACATATTGGATCATTATCACCATTATCATGCATGGAGTTATGAAACAGTACATTTGCCTACATTTCGAAACTAACAACTGCTACTTTCAGCTCATGCGAAAACAAGCCATCACAAAAGAAACAGAAAATAAAGAAAATCGAATACTCGTACTCTCACCAGAACAAAAATCCAAATTCAGAACACAATCAATAGAGAAATGTACTTGCACTGTAAAGTAGAAAATCAAAATGCTCATTCTCAGTATCAGCAGTACACTTTCCTCTAATAAAAATTAACAATGTCTATCTTATAAGAACATCATTGACCCCTCCCTAATTTCACCTGCCTCAAAAGAGATTGATGAAAATTAAAAAACTATAGTTGCAATTAAACTTGAATTTCTTTTACGTTTTAGCTTAAATTGTTCATTTTTCATCCCAATTTATTATGCATATCAAACATATATAACCTGAACTAATTAAAAAACACCACCAGAAATGCAAACTGAAATGAAAATCCTTCCAGGACCCAGAAAAGCAAACAAGATTCAGATCAAAACCCAGAAATCCAATGCCAAACGCCCAAAATTTCAAAATTTTATCCAAAAAGCAAAACAAAAAAAATAGAGCTCACCTTTATAATGCATGTCCTGATCAACATGCAAAAGAAGAACAAACTTCAATTTAGGGTTGAAGAGCTGAAAAACTGAAATATATTCATCTCAAAAAACAAAAAGAAAAAAGAGAGAGAGAGAGAATCTTAATATATAGGCTTCCTTTTTGCATTTGGCTTCATCAGTTTAAAATATAAAGGAAGCCCCCAGTTTTAAAACTGAAGAGGCTTTGGAAAACCCGAATAGTGCTCCATAATGTAACAGATGGCAATGGCGGAAAAAAATAAAAATAAAAATAAGAAAATTCTTCCATGTAAGTTTATATGTCATGTCATTTGTACTTCTTCTCTCTTTCCACTTCGCTTTTGTAATTGCCTTATTATTATTGTATTTTTACTTACCATTTTAAATGTACAAATAAAAAACTGTTCCAATTAACTAAAATAAGGCTTGTATACATAAATAATCCTTTCAAATTTACTAAATAAGATTTATATTATATTATACCAATAATATTTGCAGTGATACATTTCGATAAAAACAATAACGAAATCTATTCCCTTTGAACGAACAAAATACAGTTTATATTTACATTATAATATTGCATTTTTTTCCTTCAAATTATTTCAATAACTTGAACAAACAAACCAGTATAACGTATGAAAATACAGTAACTTGGCATCTTATGTTGAGCTATAAAATACCCTGAGAAGATAGACCCTGCAATGGCTGAGTTCCCCATTTTGAGGTTGGAGACAAGAGCTGTGAAACATGCCACAAAAGAACTATTGGGCATAAAAAGAGCCATACAAACCACCAAGGAGAACTAAAGAAACCCATCAATTAATGGAATCCCCAGGCCTGGTAAAGCCAAGTAGGCAGTAAGTAGTAAGTACTGGTGAGGCGAAGTGAAGGCGGGCACCGAGCATCAAAGAAAAAAGGAAAAAGATGATGGTAGTTTTAGCTAAGACATTTGAAAGCAGAACACCGCGATGAAACAGCTGGGTCGAGGATCCAAAAACCAGGTTGGTGGATGGTTCAGAGGGGAAAACCAGGTTTTCATATTGTTATAACATTGAAGTTACCTAGGAACAGGCACACCAGAGCTGCTAGGTTTAGTGGTCCGAGAATGTGGAGTTGGTATTAGAATAGAGTTTTAGCAATTAATTTTAGATTGTGTGGTATTGAAAAAGGCTTTGTCCGAGTCTGAGCCCGAGTCCAATGTGACTTGATAGTTTAGAAAGTTGGTGTTTTTATTAGAATAAGGGCCCTATCTTAGGGTGTGAGAGCTTAGAACTACTTAGCGAATAGCTATAACACAAATAATCTTTTTATGACATACAATAATTTCTCATGTTTCTTGTAATAAAGAGCTATGGGGTATAACCCATATAATATTTTTCACGACATATAATAATTTCTTGAGTTTGGAGCTCGTGTTGGAAGAGGTCTAGAATGCAAAGAATAAGGACTATGGTTTGCTTAACCCACAAATTAGTACTTAAATTGTGCTCTTTTTTTCATCTTAATACCTAATTTTTATTTGTCACAAGTGGTACTAAACTATTTCTTTTCCAAGTTGGTACCTTCATTGATCAAATTATTAGTTAAACCATTAAGTCTATTTAAAAAAAAAAGGCTTAACCCAATAATTAATATCTAAACAATACTCTTTTCCTTAAATTAGGCTTTTTTGGATGCTCGTTTAGCTCTGATGAGTTGAGATTCTCTTAACTTTCGTGCAAACGCACCACAATTGTCTGTTTGGATAACAATGTTTTGATTCAGTCGAGGCATTTCTTATGCCCTGCAAGTGTGGCTTTCCATTGAGCTTTAAGATTCAGTTAAGAAAAATACCTCCGGTGAGGATTTTTTTCCTATTTAATCCTCTTTACCAACATTAGAAACAATTGTTGATGGTTGCTGGAAGAAAGGGGATGCTAAAATGGTGGTTGGTTTAGGAGCCAGGGCGACAATACACGAGATTGAAGGTTGGTGGAAAACGACATGAAGTTGAAGGTGTTTTAAAGGAGAAGGCAAAAGAATAGCTTTTTTTATATAGAAATAATATAAAATTTAATTAATTAATTACGAAAATGAGCAGTTTTCAACAGTACCCGCCGGTGTCGCCTAACACACCAATGACACCACCCCTTTTCCCCTTAATCATCACCTAATCATCAGATTTAAAAAAAATGGTGTCGCGACTGTGTAAAGTGACACTCGTATGTAATTTTCGAAATACCCGTAAAAAATACGGATATTCATGGTAGAAAAAAAAAGAAAAAATTATTTTTTAATGAGTATTGCAGGTGTGTCAAGTGGCACCGATGGGAATTTTAAAAAATATAGGTGAAATAGAAAAAAATTTGAAAAGAAACAGTTGAAATAGAAAAAAAATGAAAAAAAAAAAGGAGCTCATGACCGATGCTTACTTCATAGGTTGTTCTTGTCTTCTTAACTTGCTAGTGCCACTATTACTAGATTGAAAAACTCGGGAAAAGAAATCTAAACACAAATAGAAACTAAATATGAAAAATTTTGAAGAACTCAAGAAACGAAATATGAAAAAGAAAAGTTTAAATGATTTTTTATTAAAAAATAACAATATAAAACTTATAATATTGGAAAGTGTGTGGCAATGGTACAATTGTATTTATGGGCCCCATACATTTAATCTAATAATAATTTATTCTAAATTATCTAATTTTATACTAATTTTTTCAATTTATTACATTGTGAATATATTGAAGATGTTAAGTATACCACATGATAAATAGATATATAAATAACATGCATGTTTAATTGTATTATAGGTTATAGAAATTGATAGACTTCGTTGATTTAATTCATGTATGTAATTACCTAGGGATGACCTAAGGTATTGTTTGGTAGACAATTTTTTGAGCCAAAAAGTTATCTCGTAAATACTTTCCCTAGTACATATTTTGAGCCTGAATCCATCTTCTTGATGAACCAAAAATGAAACATTGAATCTATTATATAATTTATTTGATCCTTTAATTCCTTGGTCCCTGCACGGATTTAAACGTCTAACCATTGATATAGAGGGATTAGATAGATACATTACGGTGGTTTCGAAAAGAAAAAAAAAAGAGTGAACTAAGGAATTGTACGATATAGTGAGTACAAGATTTTTAAGCTTGTAGAAAAATAAGGCAAAATGTAAACCGAGAAATCTCGAAGAAGAAGAAAAATATAAAATTAAAGTAAGTTGGAAAAAAGTACGCTCACATTTGTTAGAAAAAAAAATCAAGCTCGAATTGTACTCATGAATACTGTACGAGACTTTAGTGATGAAGAAATAAGAAAGGTGAGAGAAATGGATATAAAGTGGTGAGCTATTTGTATACTTGGGGAGTATTGGGGACAATATAATGTGCCAAATTACTTTCGTGCTTAGCTATTTTGTCGAGCCTATTCTTGAAATCCGAACCAACCTAAGCCGTAGAACATTCCAAGCCGAAAAGTCCTATGTGACCTAGGTAAGGCTTTATATGGATAAAATTGTGCCAATGATTGATATTTGTAGCACTTATATTCATTTGAACATAATTGTATATTTATATATTTGTTTTGATGGAAACTTATACTTAACATTCTTTTTATTTATTTGCTTTGTAATTTAATGAACTGAATTGTGAGTTAATTGTATATCGTTCTAGAATTATATGTTTATTTACATTATCTTGTTAATATATTTCTGTCTAATTTCCTATGTCAAGCTAGCTCAAGTAAATTTTCTTTTCTTACATGTTTATTTTCTTATTTTCAGTTTAGTTTGTTTTTAGTTTTTTATTTTGTTTTTGCTTAGTTTGCTTGAGGACAAACAAAGACTTAAGTGTGGCGGTATTTGACCTGCTGTCAAATGTAGTAGTTATTTCGATCTATTTTCGCACTTAATGAGCTTATTTTCTAGCACTTTTTTTATTAATTATTAAATTTTTGGTATTTAGAAGTGTAGTAGTAAAAGTTAATAAAATAAGAGTTTTTACACATTTTGTGAGTGTTTGTGACCTATTAAGCCGACACAAGCCCTAGGTAGTTCAAATTTGAGTAATTGAGTGTGTAGGATGCTTAATTTAAGGCCCAATGGACATAGGATCAAGGGTGAGTAATGCACAAGCTTCCCGAGCCATGTAAGCAAGACACAAACCAAAAAAGGCACAAATCACTTGTCGTGTTGCGCCATAGGCCTTGCATGGTACAACATAGGGCCAACGTCGTGCCCAAGCATTCCGGGGTTATTTTCGTCGGCACAATCAACTTTATATGAAGACCTAAGACATGTCGAAGACTTAATTCAGGCTGCCAACACTTCTATAAATAAAACCTTAGGTGTTTGATGTAACTAAGTCATTTTAGACGCATCCAAAAACTCTTGTAGTTTGGAGTAGGATTTATATTAAGTTTTCATTTGTTTTTCATAAACTCTTTGTTCTTCTCTCTTAGAATCGATTTAGATCCAAGAGTTCTTTTGTTTAATCAAAGTATTTCAGTTTATTTACCTTTACAAGTGACAATTCTCATTATCCCAATCAATAGATTTACTACTCCGTGCTTCAATCGACATCCACAAGCTTATTTCTACATCTTTTTTCTTTTTAGATTTAATCGTGTTTATTTACATGTTTATTTTAATTGAGATTGAGATTGAGATTATGAATACCATGAATGGCTAAATCCCTTAGGGAAATTAACAAGTGGATGGGGATGTGGTTAACAGAGGATTACAGGTTTCCCAATAGGATTAGTTGGTTTAAATTACACGTTCTTAAACCCTAGGCTTGACAACCCTAGGAAGTAACCATAGGTTAAACGAGATCGAGAGATAAGTTTGTTGAGTAAATCATAATTTATCCTAGTTGAGAAAGTGAGGCCGAGAGATAAAAAAGTCTCAACCAATTAATTAATCAATTAAAGGCCAAGAGGTAATAATTGATTAGTTAATAGCTAATCTATCCTAAAACCTTAATCTGAAGTTAATTACAACCCCTAAAACGAGTTAATTTTCCTGATTGGTTTTATAGGTTTAGTTGTTTGCCTATTTTATTGTTTATTTATTTTAGTTATTTAATTCCTTACATTCATCTCTTTTTATGATCTATCATAATATAAGATTTAATTATTATTATTATTTAGACTTATTATTGTAAAGAGATTTTCAATAGATTTAGTTCATCCTCCCTTAGGTACGATCCTCGGAATACTTCACTGTATTCCGTTGTAACACAAATACTATATTATAATTTGACTCGTATATCTGCGGATACTACCAATTTGATTTTATATGTTTTTTGTGTGCTATTTATACCCTAAACGATAACACGTTTAGAGACGGTCACAAACATCTCAAAATCTTACATTTTAGTACCTATTTCATGCCCAAACCAAACCATACACAAATGGTGCTTATAAAAACACTTAAAGCCTACATAAAACCAATTCAAAGCTTACCTAACACTTCAATTCAACAAATTATCAATCAACAAAAACATTATCACATCAAATAAGCATCTAACCACACAATTTCTAACTTGAAAATTCTCAAACCATTCACATTTGTACAACCATTCAAATCCATCATTTTAACCATGCTATTTAACTTACAAATTGACATTTTTAAGAGACATATGTAACTTAGCATGTTACCATCATACACACACTTACATATATAACCATTAACAATCTAGAATCAAACATTAACCAAGGTTCAAATTAAACTATCATCCAAAGTAACACACATATGATAACACCTATGTACATGCCACATAATTGGACCCAAAAAGATTAAAAGAATACCGAGTGGCAAGTTGATAGTGTGAGCTTTGCAATGATCCAACCAACACGTTTCACAAACCGACAACTACATGAGAAGAGAAAAAAATTGTAAGCATATTAAATGCTTAGTAAGTTCATAATAAAAGTACTTATCTTACCTTAACATTACAAAAAGTTAAATAATAGAAACACATTGGCACAAACATGATAATCCATGGTATTTGTATGTATTCATACTCGATCTATCAACATAGCAAATGAATTAATAACTTAACATAATAAGATCATACTTTTTAACCCATTTACATAAACATTTAAACCAATTTATACCATTTTTCATTTTAATCCATACTCATTTTGCAAACATGAAAATCAAAATCATAATTAATCTTTCTATCCATTACATTTCCATTTAATTATGGTTTTCACCTGAAGAACCTTAGTAAATTGAATTTGATACATGAAACTAGTTTGCTCACATAAACTAACGTATTTGGGCTACTCACACAAGCTTCAAATCAGGGTTACTATACAAGTTTTATTCGAAGATGCTCACACAAGCTTTAGAGAATCCGTAACACGTGCTGGATCTCAAGCTATATATTGGTAAAGAATGATTCAATGTTACTCACACAAGCTTTAGAGAATCCAAAACACGTGTTGGATCTCAAGCCATCGATAAAGAATGATTCGATGTTGTTCACACAAGCTTCAAATAATCAACAACATGTATTGGGTCTCAAGCCATAGATCATTAAATCCCTGATCAAACACATGATTCCTTTTTGGACCCTAATGGCATACCATTTATGTCCGAATCATTTACTAAGTTCACATGGGCATTATTATTGTATTTGTATCATTTCAATATTTGTACCATCATTTTATAAAATATTTAACCCAATCACATAAACATTTCATATCTATTTGGTATTCTCGTATCTATTTGTAATTGTTCTATATCTCATACTTTACGATTTAGTCCATTCGATGTCAAAAGGTATTAGTTTCACATTAATTCAATTAACAAGCAAAACAATACAATACAAACATAACAAAAATCAACATAATAAGTTCCATATGAACTTACCTGGAAAAACAACAAGCAAGACGTCGAGGACTAATTCACAATTTTACCTTTTTCTCGATTATCCTCCGATTGATTCAAATCCCGATCTATATGATAATTAATTTCAATTTATCAATTACCTTATATTTTCCCATAAAATGCATATGATAATTCAATTTCACTTTCCGAATGCTCCCTAAAGTTTTTTATTTGATTTAATTTAGTCCCTAAAACCAATCTCAATTTTATCCTTCTACATCCCTCTATTATCTATAATTGTATAAATTTAACATAAATTTCAAAATTTATACACTTTAGTCACTATGTTAAAAAACTAGCAATTGAACTTTACAAACTAGTCCTTTTTTCATCTCTTAACTTAGAATATAACAAAAGAATACCAATTTCATTAAGTATTCAACAATTGAAACTTTTGAAAACTTTAACAGTTTTACAAATTGATACATAGGCTAGCTAAATCAAACTCTTGGGGCCTCAAAAACATAAAAATTATAAGAAAATGACTAAATTGAACTCACCAATTGAGGGACTCAAGCTTGAGTGAGCCCTTTGGTTTCTTAGCTATAGAGAATTGGTGAATGGAGAAGAAGAAACGTATGCCTCTTTTTTTCACTTTATTTTCTTTATTTTAGGTTTTATAATTATAACATTTTAATATTATTTTCTCAAAAAATATCATCCAACCGTCCACCATAATTTAAAATGGTCAATTTGTAAATTAAAACCTTGGTTTAATTACTAAATAAATCCTTTAAACCTTTGGCCAATTAAAAATCTATATTTGTAAAAGGTCAATTTTGACCTGGGTCTAAAAGCCCAAAACAAATAAATAGAGTCCAAATAACTTGGCCCGAAACACCCATAACAAGCCCAATTACATGCTAGGCCTAGTACGGCCTGAGATGGCAAAACCCTAGCCCAATTCAGCCCACAACCAAACAGCCCCAGTGCGCCGTACGTCCCCTCGTGCCTTTGCAGCGCACTCGATGCCCGAAGCATGACAGACACCATCGGCTTTGCACCAAAATGGCCCGGGTTATCCCTCCAACACCCGTTGACCTTGCCCCAAAACCTGTAAACAAAGACAAAACGATAGAAGAGAACAGAGGCAAAGGAACAGTAGAATACATTAGAAAAAAAAAAGAGCAACATAATCGGCTATAAAGGCCGAATCAAATGTAATTCAAGGGGAATTTTTTTTTGAACATTTTTTAGAACAAGAAAGCAGAAATCAAAATCCGAAAGGTTTACATTTACCCTTTTATACTCCATCTTTAATATTCTTTTTTTCTTTTTTTCGCGTTTATTATTTACATATGAAAGTAGAAACGAAAAAGAAAGAAGAAAGGACAAACATGTACCCGTTTTAAACGCCGAGGGAGTCACCCCCGATGATCAGTGACCGAAAACCGAAAGGTTTCTTGAACTTTGGGGCATTTTTGTTAACATTTTGGGAATTTTGAACACGGATTCGGGCTTAGAAGGGTTGAAAGGACCAGATCTGAAGTTTCTCCCCTCTTCAGCCACCGTGAACAACGGCACCCGACGGCCGATGACCGGCGCCATGATCGGAGAGGGGTTTTTTCTTTTTCTTTTTGAGAGAAAATGAGAGTTTTGAAAAAAATTTTAAAGCAAATAGCTGAAATGGGTTTTTTTTTAAAAAAATTGGCTTTTATAATACTATCAAACGACGCCGTTTTGCTATTAAGGGTCAGGTGCCAAAACGATGCCGTTTTGGCCCTGACCCGCACGGTGACCCAACCCTGGGGGGAGAATCCGCATGTTTTTTTAAAAAGAGATATTTCGCGCGCAGTCCCTCCACTTTTGCAACGCGTTGCAATTTGCCCCCTTTTTCTTTCTTTTCTTTTATTTCAATTTAGCCGCATAATTTTATTTTTGTTTCATTTTAGTCCCGCGTAAAGTGATGCGTTTTAAAGGGCGGGATATTTTCTTTTTGGTCCCCTCTTTTCACGCGCATCACAAAGTAATCCTTTGCCTTATTTTATTTTTGATTTCTCACCTGGGATTTTGTTTTATTTTCAATTTAGTCCCGTTATTGTTATTTTTATTATTAAACTAAATAGTTGTATTATTATTATTATTATTATTATTACTTACCTTATCATTATTATTATTTACCCATTTGTACCATTTTTAGATTTTGTTATATATATATACATACTTACATATTTTAATTTTTATATATGTACGTACTTATTTTTTTATATACTTTATAATTTATATATACATATATACACACATATTTTTAATATATTTTTAAACATATATATACATTATCATTATTTACTAGTTTATATATATTTTAAACTTTGTTGTATTTATACACATATATTTTTATATTTTTATAATTTTATTTATTTTCATTATTGCTATTATTGTTTTACTCGAAATTTATTTATTTATTTACATATCCATTATTATTATCATTATTTTTTTAATGCTTTAGTTTTTATTTGTTTATTACTTGTTATTGTGTATACATGATTGATTTTATATATATATATTTGTATTCTTATTTATTTATCTTTTTGTTTTTGGCCATATTATTTTCATTTACATTATCATAATTGTTATTCCATTACATCAATTTTTATCCAGATTCGTAAAAAGAAAATTTAAAAAATAAAAGCAATCCCCAGTATTTGGGATCTTCGAAAGGATTGAGCCCTAACGCATTGGGTTCCAATTTTTTTCGTTGAATCTAAATAATCGAGAATGCTCTTTAATTAAAAACATAAATAAAAAGCTCATTATCGGAAATTCAATACGTTGTGTCCTAACGCATTGGATATGACACGTTGTTTTCTCGAGATGAGAATTTTTTCTAAAAAATAATAAAAGTAATATTCAATGTTTAGAATTTTGAGAAATTGTGTCCTAACGTGTTGGGTTGCGATTTCTTCATCTGACTTAAACAATTGAATATCCTTTTGAATTTTATTGCAAGAGTTTTTTAGACAAGCTCATCTTTGGGGAGGGGAAATATCATGCCCTAACTCATTGGGTGTGACATTTTCTCCCTCTAAAATAAGAGGGTCTTAACGTGTAATTTGATTTATACAAGTTTTTTTAACAAAGGATCGTATTTTAAAACTCTTCACAGTTTTCAATCTTTGATTCTAAGACATTAATTAATCAACTAGGTACCAATTTTGGGCGTTACGAGGGTGCTAATCCTTCCTCGTACGTAACCGACTCCCGAACCTGTTTTTCTGAATTTCGTGGACCAAAATCGTTGTTTTAATAAAATAAAATCGTTTATTAAAAACAAACAATTTTCAAGGTGATCCGATCACACCTCCTCAAAAAAGATTGGTGGCGACTCCCGTTTTCGTTTTCTTTTTCAAAATATAAGTCGACCCCGTTTTATCAAAAAATGGTGTCAACAATATTGATTACAATTTTACCACTTTTACAATTTAGTCATTGTACCTTAATTAACTAGCCAATTGACAAAATTAAAGGACCAAAATTTAATTAAATTTTATATTAATTTCATAAATATTAAATATTAAAATTTAATAATAATATTTATGGGCCCAATCATCAGAAATTAGGTTCCAAAATCATTGTTTCTAACACCACTAAAAATGAGTTGTTACAAAGAGTATGATTTAAGTACCAATTTGTGGGTTAAACTTTTTTTAATGTTTAATATCTCTAGTTTGGATGGTGTTTTTCTTTAAACCTACTAGTGCTTATAATAAGCTACAGGGTTTAAGGTATAAAAGATGTTCCACATGATATACTTTGAAAATAAATTTAATTGACTATGGAGAAAATTCTCTCTACTGAAGAAAAGGAGGAGCTGGAAAAATCAAACAGAAAGATGAACACGAATGATAGAGAGGAGACCCTAACTAACGATGTAAGGGTAAGCGTTCGATCAAATCGAGTGGAAAATATCGAGTTAATTGATTTCATGAGTCCTATTTTATCATCCTAACTCAATTTGGAATTTTTTTTCCGAATCGATCGAGTAAGATGAAATTCGAGTTGAGTTAAATCTAGTGAAATTGTTTGAGTTAAATTAAAAAAAAATTGAACATGTCAAATAAAAATATTATTATAGTATAACTAATTCCACGTTAGATCACATAAATTTGAGACCATATATATTTAAAAAAAATTTCAAAGAAAAAAAAAGATACTTGAGTATGATAATTTTGAATCATTAATTAGGTCCCCCAAAATTATTATTTTAGAAAAAAATTTAAAATTTAAACTTTTTATATATTTTTTAGAATTTTTAAAAATTTTAAATTTTGAAATTTTTATAAATATTTTGAATTTTAAAAATTATTTTAAATTTTTAAAAATTATTTTGATTTTTTTTGTAATTTTTGTTGAGAGAGAGACCAATTTGCTTGGGATACAATGGAAAGGCTCACCGAAAGGGGTACTAAAGTGATGGATATGGATTCTGAAAGTGAGGATGAGCCCAATGAGAGCGACCATGATGATAATATAGTCAACATCTCCCTATCAAAATCATAACAATTTTTGAAGATGATTGGGTTTAAATACCTTTCCTACAAACTAGAACAATTATGACATCCTAAATATGTGATGATAACTATAGACTTGTGTCAGGATTATTTCTTAGTGAAGTTGGGAAACAGAAAAGACCATGAATTTGTGATAAATGGAAGACCACAGTTTAATGGGGGCAGGTTTTTACATTTAGAAAATGGGTCCCAATTTTTCGAGCACCGGAGGCTTCATTGAAGACGGAGCAGTCTGGATAAAGTTATTGGAGCTGCTGATTGAGTACTATGACCCCAATATTCTCTTAAAAATAGGTAAGGGGTTAGGCGTATTCTAAAAATTGATAACCTCACCATGAGGGGTGAGAGAGAAAAATTTGTAATACTTTGTATCCAAGTCGACCTGGACAAGCTGCTAGCACAATTGGTGGTCATGGATGGTAGACGACAAGATATAGAGAATGAATGTGTTTATATTCTTTGTTTTTAGTGTGGAATTATCAGGCATAAAACAAGTAAATGTCTTTTGACGATTTCAGATGAAAAACAAGTTGACACACCGTAGAGCAACTGCAGGCGAAGTTACTAAATTGGAAAAAGATGGCGGCAGATGTACCCTAAGTAAAGATGACACAAATAAAGATCATGGGTACAAATGAGTCAACAAAGTGTGTAATTTGAGTCTTTTATTGACCTTAGGGGCCAAATGGGGCCTAAGGGTGAGATAATATACTTTTTGAGCATACATGAAACCATTAAAATGTGTGCTAACTCAATACTAGTTGTTGTGTTGCAACATAGAGCATTGGATGTCACAACATAGGGAGTAGAATAGAAGAATTTCAAAACTGCCTTCAATGTCGTGACACAGCCTAAGGATGTCGCGACACACCCCTGAAGACACCTTGAAGATGTAGCTTACTGCCCTCGATGTCACGAGACAGGACCAGGTGTGTTGCGACATCACCTCTGTACGGGAAATAATTACAAGCCAGGTGTATTTTGGTCTGCACAATCAAACATTAAGCACGAGGACGGCAGCTGACCTATGGTTAAGGACGATGGCCACTCTAAAATCTATAAATAGGCTCATTAACATATGTTATGGATAACTTTGATATTGTATAATTTTATTTTTCGATTTAGTCTTTAGTTTTTCTCTTTTCTTAGGCTTTAGGTTTATTTCAATTTTTGTTATTTACTTCTGTGGAAGAAATCAGATTTGTGAAACATAATCAAACTCTGTGAGGATTATGCACTCAATTTTAATACAAATCAAGCTTCTTCTAAACTTTATACTCTTGAATTATTATTCATGCCGACTCTTTCTATTAAGTTTATATTGTTTATGAGATCCATGAGGAACTAATCCTCCTGTGAGGGATTAGCGAGTGGAGGTATGATTAATTAACTATTTTGTAGGGATTCTCTTAGCGGATTAGCTGTTCAGGAAAAGAAAAACCTAAATCATAGGCCTGACAACCTAAGAAGTCATTAAGGTGGGAATTAACCCAAATTTAGTATAGTCTATCTGTGAACACCTTAACCCTGAATCGATTTGGACTGTGAGGTCAAGAGATAAGTAGTTCTTGCCGACTCGTTATTTTAGTGGAAGGTCAAAATATCCTACTGGGATATTAACTAGTTGATTGAACAAAAAACCCGAAGCAACAATTGATTATGATTACTGAAGCAAGCTAATCACCCATATTCAGATTTGATACATTCTATTATTTGATTTCTCGTGATTTATTTATTTATTTCTTTTATTTTATTGTTATTATTAAAAATCATAAGAAACTTTCTGTTTATTTCATTATAATATAATTTATCTAAAGTACTAATTAGATCTATTTATGCTTAGATTAGGATTAATTTGATGCTTGCCTCAATTGGGTACGATCTTTGGAGTACTCATCTACTCTGTTGTAACTATATTACAACCTGACCCATATATTTACGGATACCGCCTTTTCATATCTTTTGTGCAGGATTTCTACTTTGGAAGTTGGTACGTCCGGAGGTGGTAAGGTCCTTAGATGATAGTTTAACCAAGAAAACCTAGGTAAATAAGGAAATCTGGGCTACTAGTAGGGCTCAATAAATATGGAGAAGGAAGAGCCAAAAACAAAATAAAAAGAGAAGACCTAGAGGGCAAAGCGTCGGATAAGGCCCCCTAGCTCTCCTATTAGAAAAATCCAAATTATCACTTAGAAAAAAAATTCAAATGTCAGAAAAAACCAAAGTTCTGTTTACAAGAGAGGCAACTTTTGTTTCTAAAGGGTAGGTTCCAAAACTAAGGAAAAGAAAGAACAATTCACTAATAATATCAGGTAGAATGAAGGAAAATCAGGCCCCAATTATAGGGGCTATTCTAAATATTACAAAATTATGAAAATCAGCTAAATTTAAAATTAGGGGTTTAGCCTCTGAAGGAAAAGATAATTAGAAATCAATTCTTTGTTTGAAGCAAAATATGAAAAATCATGAACAATCAAATGTCAGATTCTGGAGATCATGTTGGACAATGCTCTTATAGTAAAAACATTGGTGTTTTGAATCATATCTCATCAGGTAATAACAAATCCAAAGAGTATATCTCTAAGTCTTCCTCATTGTCTTACTATGATTCTTCAAAGAATGATAAACGATGGACAAATTTGATGTAGGAGCCAAATAAGAAGAGGGTCAAGCTTATTGAGAATGAGACCAACCAAACGAGGGTTATCACTTAATAGACAAAATTATTTCCTTTGAGACCAAGAATCCTTACCGACTCACTTACTGCGTAGGGTTCTGATCTGGGAAAGGAAAGAAGGAACAAGGTCGGGGTTTCCAAGAAGAAACCAAGTAAATCTATCTCACTAAGAAGCCGTGAGTTTAACCCAATGGTCAAACATATATCATGTAGCTAGTTGGTTTTCCCCATCGATGTAGATATTTTCAATGCCTATTCCAATATATCCAAAGTTCATCTCGATCAGATACTTGACCCAAAGTAAGATCGTTTAGAACTCAGAGGAATACCTTAAATGGCTTATCAATATTCCAACAGTCAAATTTTGGGAATACCCTTTGGAAATCCATCTATCAAGTATTCATTTATTGATTCAAAAGCTAATTCTGATTCCGTGATTACACCAAATCAACTTGAAAGCAACTACATTGGTGATTAATGAGATGAACTCTGTACTTCATAAAATTGAGTTATGCCTAACTCGAACTCCACTACTAATAAGGAACTGAGCTCTCATGACACATCTACCTCTACAAATTCAAAATCAAATGTTAATGATCACATGGAACTGTAAAAGTGTTCGAAGTGTAGGCTTTACAAACACTGTTAAAGATTTTCTTGCGGTTCACCACCCTCCAATCATGCTTATCTTTGAAATAAAAACGAAAGGCATTGATGTTCCTAGAATTATCTCTCAACTTCCATTCAACTGTTGGTTGGATACTAATACCATAAGTTACAGTGGAAGATTGTGGATGCTCTAGAACTCAAATATTATCTCTATTATCAAGTTGACTGACACGAAACAAGAGATTCATGCTCTTGTCAAGGTACGTGACTCTCATTTCTCGTGGTTACTTTCATCAATTTATGTTAGTAATTATTTTAAGTTCCATAAACTAATTTGGAATAATCTTAATATTATTGCTCAAAGCTATAATCTCTTGTGGCTTATGATGGGTGACTTCAATAAATTCCTTTCTAATGTGAATAAAAAAGAGGGGAGGTCGGCCTTTCCTACTAATCTGCCGTAATTTCATATGTCAAGTTAAGCTCCCTAGTACACTTAAAGAGCTTGTTTCCAAGCAATTTATATGTTTTTGTCGTGTTTTTACTTACTTTTCATTCTTTGCTTTAATAAGTGAAATAGTGCGTTTTGTGCCTTTTTTGAGACATGAAATGGCCAAATATGCCATAGAGGCCCTAACATTTGATTGAGTGTTGTAAGGAGTCAACAATGGCCTAGACGTGAATGAAAACATCACTTAGCAGGGGGTATCATGATATCAAAGTATGAAAGTTGTGATACCCTTGACAGTGTTGAAACGAGAAGAATTGAAGCCATCTATAGTGATATTGCAATACTAGCTTTGGGTATCGCGATTCCCAACCTCCTAATAACCCTCTAATTTAATATTGTTGTGGGTATCGCGATACCACTGTATGGGTATCACAATACTACTATCATGAAGAGACAAAAATTGACTGTAGGGGTAGTCATTGTCCAACTTCAATACCAATCAAATTTAGAGTTTGAGGGTAGCTGGGAGAAATTTCTTTCGTTGGTTGAATTTGCATACAATAATAGTTATCATGCAAGTACTAAAATGGCGTCGTATGAAGCTTTGTATGGTCGAAAATGTAGAACTCCATTATATTGAACTGAGTTGAATGAGAAAAAGCCATTCATTGTTGATTTGATTTGAGAAACCGAAGAAAAGGTCAAAGTAATATGTGATAGTTTGAAAGCTGCTTTTGATTGTAAAAAATCTTATGCAGATTTGAAAAAAAAAAGATATTGAAGTTCAAGTCGGCGACAGAATGTTTTTAAAAGTATCGCCTTGGAGAAAAGCCCTTCATTTTAGCCGAAATGGAAAGCTTAGTCCATGATTTATCGGGCCGTATGAGATCGTCGAGAGGATTGAGCCAATGGCTTGTCGTTTGGCTTTACCGTCCGAGTTAGAGAAAATACATGATGTGTTTCATGTATCAATGTTACAGAAGTATTGATCAGACTCTTTACACATGATTTCACCTGTTGACGTTGAAATTCAGCCAGATATGTCATACATTGGAGAACCGATCAGAATTTTAGCTCGGGAAGTTAAAGAGTTAAGGAATAAACGTATAGCTTTAGTTAATGTTCTTTGGCAACATCATGGAATCGAGGAAGCTACCTGGGAACCGGAAGAAGCTATGAAAGTGCAATACTCGAACTTATTTTCTGGTAAGATTTTCGGGGACGAAAATTCCTTTAGGAGGGAGAGTTATAAAAACTCGTTTTCGGTGGTGTCAAAAATAGTGGTTTTGGGACCACAATTTCGACAAGTAAATTATTATTTTAATATTTATTTAATGACTATGAAATTATATTAAGGTCATATTAAAGTTTCGTTAAGAAATTTTAATAAGGCTAAATAACTACGGAAAGGAAAGCTAATGGACTTATATGGTAAATATACCATATTTAAAGTTAGTAGATGTTTATGGAAAGTTAATATGATAGTTTAAATGAATCATTAAGGTTAAAATAGTAATTTGGCAAATAAAATGAAAGCTAAGTAAATAAAAGATAAAAGAAAGATGACATCTTCTCCATCTTTGTTTCAAAACCTAAATAGCCATTAAAGGAGGAGGAGAATTTGGCTAAGGCTTATTTCATATGCATGGTATGTAATTTGTGCATGTTTTTAATGATTTTTATGTTTTTGTGATTATATTAGCTTAATCTAGCTAGTCTGGAGGTTAATTTTTAAAACTGTTAAAGGTTAAGGGACTTGTCATTGATGCTTTTGAATGTGTTTTGAAGTTATTTGATAGATTATTAATCTTGGTTGTAAAATAAACATGTTTTGTTTAGTAATTTTTGACAAAATTGTATTTAGGGATTAAATTATTGAAAGTGTAAATCCATGGATTTTATTTTGAATTTTTGTTAATTATGGGTTGTTTCAAGGTTCCTTGTAACTTTGATTAATATAGATTTAGGTTAAAATGGTTAAATTTCAAATTATGAGCTTAAGGACTAAATTGTGAAAAGTTAAAATGTTAAGGGTAATTTGTAATTTTACATAAATATGAATTATTGATTAAATTGAATATTAGAAGTACTTAATTGAATGAAATTATTTATTTAGATTAAGATAAACCACAATTAGACTTAAATCGAAGAAATGCTAAAGCTTCGAATTAGTGTTCGATTCTACATCTATGATCAAAGTTATCGAGGTAACTTCGTATGAATTATGATTGTATTTATGTTAGCTAAATTGATTAATTGATATGTTGTTTTAATAAACGGATTTGAAATCGTATATGTATCGATATATGAATAATTATCGGATGACGAGTCCCGTTTGAACCTTAAGAATTCTTAGGATACGAATGACATGTCATTAGGGATTTCTTGTTTTGGGTGCAGGGCTTGAAGTCCTATTGATGGCTGAGGTCCTGCATTTGCTGCGAATTCTCCACAGCTCGTGTGAGCAGTATCATGTAGCTTACATTCTGACCCACAGCTTGTGTGAGCATTATTGAAAAGGAAATGTTACGGTTATGTGTAAAGGCACATTATGTGTGTTAGTATTCTCGAGTATCTGATGCAATTCTAAATGGTTCAACAGGCAAGAAAAGGAATGGCATGGTAAGTATACAATGTGATATTGATTCACAATCTATGAAAAGGCAATTGTAATATATGATGTGCATATGGAAATCTACTTATGTTATGGTTGAGTTCATATTTATCATGAATAAGCTTACTAACTTGTGGATTGATGATGTTTGTATAGGCTTTTACTAAGCTTATGGTCTTGGTAATGACATTATGTTATTTCTATAAATTGTGTTAATGAAATGGTAAGTTTTGTTTAATTTTATACGAGCTTACTAAGCACTCGTTACTTACGTAGTTACTTTGTTTTGTTTTATAGTTTATCAGAAGCGCGATCGGTTTGAAGCTTGTTAGAGACCTATCATACTATCCAGCAGTCATTTGGGTAGTTTTCTAGTATATTTGGCCAAGGCCAATAATGGCATGTATAGGATCTTTGTAATGATATTTCTTGAATGTGTAATTGATGTTTTGGCATGTTTATGCTTTTGAAGTTATGTTTGGTTTGATGAACTTTAATGCCTTACCAAGTTGTGTCATTTTAGTCACTTTTAAGTGCTTGTATATAAGACCCTTTTGGTATGTTTTTGATGGCATGTAAATGGTCATTTGATATGTCTTTTGATAGATAAATGAACTAGGTTTTGTGCTTAAGATATGGTTATATTGACTTGATTTGGTTATTGATGTTTTGGTATAATTGTGATGCCTGTGAACGGCATATTGGTTAGATGATTTGGGATGTTTGTAATGGTATGTTAGGTGTGTGTGAATGATGTTTTAAATCCCTTGAATGTATGTTCAAATGGTATGGATGACTAGGTGTAATTTGGCCTTGAAATGGCATGAATTTAGGGTCAAATTATGGATCACACAGCCTGGGACACGGGTTGTCACACGGCCGTGTGACACACACAACCTGGTGACATGGTCGTGTGTCATTTGAAATTTCTTAGTGTTTCAAATCAGTGAGTTACACGACCATATGACCCTACTCAATGAGTTACACGGGAGAAGACACGGGCTGGGACACGGTCGTGTGACCCTTATTTTCACATTTTTGCACATTTTTCTTAAAACTTCTGTTTTGTTCCAAATTAGTCTTAAATTGTTTCTAAGCTATTTTTTAGGGCCTCAAAGGCTCGATTTAGGGATCAAATGCATATGTTTGATATAATTCTGATTGAGACTTATTTATTAAATGTTATGACAAAAAATGGTTTCTGACTGTACTGTAATGCTCCGTAACCCTAATCTGGCGATAGAGACGGGTTAAGGGTGTTACATTTAGCTAGCTAGACTCATTCATTGCATGCTTGTCGAGTAGGAATCATTAAATTGCTTACTCATTTGGGTTCGATCCTTGGAATACTCTAGTGTTCCATTGACATTACAAATATTAAAACTGACCTATCACACTTGCAAATACTGCAAAATTATTGATTGTTGTAGTGTGCACGTATGCCAGGACGAGCAGTCACCTAGTAGAATGAGAGAATTTTTTATGAGGTTTTAAACTGCTACGAAACTATGGATCTTGGATTTAGAGGCCCAAGATTCACTTGGTCTAACTTAAGATTGGCAAGTCAACTAATTCAGGAGTGAATTGACATGGTTTTTACTAATTATAACTAGTGCTTGTATTCAAGGATGCCATTGTTACCCATCTTCACATGACCAAGCCAGACCATAAACTGGTATTGGTTAAATTTTGTGACAAGCCTTTTCGCAATTAGAATAAGCCATTTCGTTTCCAAAAAATGTGGCTTGATGACCCAAAGTTTAACCAATTCTTGTTCAAGTTTGTCATTCAAGTAACCTTAATCTCCCTAATACACTAAAGGTCCTAGCCACTAAACTTACTTCTTGAAATCGTATCTCTTTTGGGATTTTATTATTATAAAAAAACCATAAACTTCTTGCTTGGATTAGTGGTATTGAGAAAGCCTTAGAGCATGATCCAAATGATTTCCTCCTTAAACTCAAAGCCTCTCTTACTGAAGAGTATCAATTGATCCCTAAATATGAAGAGGACTTGTGGGCTATGAAATCTAAGGTTAATTGGTTAATTGATGATGAAAGAAACGTTAGATTTTTTCATCTTACTACCATCAAGCGTCGTAGCTTCAACAGGATTGATGGGATTAATAATAGTGAAAGAGCGTAGGAGTCGAATGGGGGAAAGGTTTGTAAAATTTTCCAACCCTACTTTCTTAAGCTCTACACAACGGATAGGATGTACTCCCCTTACCTAAATGACCCTACACTGTTTCGTTGGGTTACTTTAAGTGAGGCAAACTATCTAGTCTTGGATAGGGATGTGACAGTGGATGAAATTACCAAGCGATGTTTTCATGTAATCCCTATAAAGCCCTAATACTGATAGCATGCACCCTCCGTTCTACCAAAAGTTTTGGGAGATGATTAAAGACAAAGTGTGTGATATAGTGAATGAGGTCTTTGATTCCTGAAAATTCATTGCAGAGGTTAATGAAAACCTTATCACCTTTATCCTTAAAATAAATAACCCTACGATGGTGTCTCAATGTGTAATAATATTTACAAAATTTTCACTAGACTTTTGGTACTCAGACTTGCACCACATTTTAATAAATTGATCCCCCCTATCCAGGGTAGAGGTGCTCATGGGCCGGGCCCGACGGCCCGCCCGAAATATAGGAGGGTTTGGGTAAAAATATAGGCCCGAAATATGGGCTTGGGTAAAAAAACGAAGCCCGTTTAGAAAACGGGCCGAGCCTCAAGCACCACTTTTTTGGCCCGGGCCTGGCCCGATATAATAAATATATTTATTTTTAAATTTTTTTAATTTTAAAATATTTTTGAAATATTTTTAAAATACTTTTTTTTAATTTTTAAAATAAATTTTTGGTATTTATTAAAAAAATAGGCCGGGTCGGGCCGGGCCCAGGGCTTATGATTTTTTTCTCGAGCTGGGCCTGGGCAAAATTTTAGGCCCATATTTCGGGCCGGGCCGGGGCTAGGCCTAGGACCCGGGCTAAAATTTTTTATGGGCCCGGCCCAGCCCAGCCCATGAGCATCTCTAATCCAGGGTAGTTTCATTAAAGGGTATAAACTACTGACAATGTGATCATTTTCCAAGAAATGGGGGTAGACTTGAGACCTTTAGGTCATCCAGGGGTATCCGCCAAAGCAATCCTCTCTTGCCTTATATATTTATTCTCTGCATGGAATATCTAAACCTCCAAATCAATATCGTTGTGGAGAATCACCATTGGAAAGACGTAAACTCATCTAAGAGAGGTCTCATACTATCCCATCTATTTTTTGCTGACAACGTTATTTTATTTGCTAAGACAAATAACAGGATTGTGGAAGCCATTACAGATGTGTTGGATTCCTTTTCCGTGCAATCAAATCAAAAAGTGAGCTTCGAGATATTAAAGATCCTATTCTTTAATAATACTGTCCAACAACAAAAGGTATAGTGTTAGGAACTCTTAAATTCCAAGGTACCACCTCATTAGGAAAATATTTGGGCTTTCCCATTCACCATGGCAGGATGCGTCAAAATGACTATAACTTCACCATTGAAAATGTGAGTAAGAAACTTGGCGCGTGGAAAAGTAATTGCCTATCCCATGTGGGTAGACTTACTCTCATTCCCTCAACTTTGGCTATCATTCTGAACTATTATATGCAATATCATTTCCTCCCGATTAGCATTTGCAATGATCTTGATAAAATCAGTCACAACTTCCTTTAGGATGACTCAGGTCAAATCAACTAATCCATTTTCTCAATTAGGGTCAAGTAGCAATGCCTAATAAAGAAGGGGGACTTGGTAAATGGCCAACTCAAATTAAAAATCAAGCATATATCATGAAATTGGGTTGGCGTCTCTTGATGGGAAAAACAAAACCTTAGGCTCAAGTGTTGCATGAGAAATACATCAGTGGAAGAGAATGTTTGAAATCTAGTAAGGGCTCTTCCATCACCTGAGCAGCCATTGTGAAAATAGGGCCAATGCTCCAACAAGGGATGAAATGGTGATTCGTAACTACGAGAATACTAAATTTTGACGGGACAATTGGCTTGGGGAGGGACCTTTTCGTAAGTTAATCTAGGGTTCTTTAATCGTTGAAGAAGATAACATGACATTTAAAGAGGTTTGTAGAGGTTTGGAGGACAACCAAATCACTCTTTTTTCTTTCTCTCTCCCAAAGGATATCATGGATAATTTGGTTAGCCTCCCACTTTCTTTTGTTGAGGGTTTCTAACGATGGCCACTTTAACATCGATACTACGTGTCACTACATTATGCAACAAACCAAGGCTAATTTTACCCTAAAGTTCGGTGATTGTCAGTGGTTATCGAAGACTAAAATTCCTCCGAAAATCATTTTTTTCCTCTGGGAATGTAATCACGTGATTCTCCTAACTTCAAATTTTCTTAGTAAAAGGGGAATGCAGGTTGAGGACCTTAGTCCTTTGTGCAAGACTCACTCAGAAGTAGTGGAAAGTTTGTTTTGGCACTATGCTATGAGCACAAAGTATCGGACGGTATTGAATACTAAAGGTCTTGATAACTCCCAAATCAGTCTCACATGGAATGAGTGGTTGAAGGTTAGTGTGGAAGCAAAAAGATTAACACAAAAATCACTAGATACCTATGTATATTATTTTTTGCTTTTTTTTTTCTTTGGGAAATTTGGCTTTTACGCAATGCTATCATCTTCAAATCAAAGCATAGTCAACAGTGTCTAGAGAATAAGGTTATCAATAAGGCGGGTGGGTACACCTTGCCATTGTTGGCAGACTTAAATGCCAGCCACTCCCACACACTCTCCATGTCTCTTGGATGCCCCTTGCTCCAGGTGTTTTCAAACTTAATACCGATTGTTCTTCCATAGGTAACCTAGGTAAGGTAAGGGCTGGTACCATTATTAGAAACGAGAAAGGTGAATAGGTCAGCGATTTTTTCGAACAAGTTCTTGTTGCTACTAGTATAGAGGCTGAATTGTAGGCGATTAGAGACAGGTTAACTTTAGCTTTGCAGCTTAATATTGAGTGTATTGAAGTTGAAAGTAATGTTGTTATTGTTGTTAAGTTCATTACTAATGTTGAGGCTAATAATCTTGTTTTATCTACACTTGTTAATGATTGCAAGTCACTAATGTCTAAATTTGTCTCGATTGCACTCAAGCACATATAGAGAGAGGGGAACCAGTGTGCGAACAAATTAGCTCGTTTATGGAGCAGCTTTCAACAGGAAAATTCTAACACCTTTCATAGTAGGGATCTTTTGTGTATTTGTAGGGAACCCCAGCTTGTATTGAGGCTCTGTTGAAATTTGATGCCTATGGACTTAGTATGGAACCTTAGTTTGATGTAAAAAAAAAGCTATAGGGTTTAGGAAATTGAAAACATCCCGTTTTCTTTTATGGAGATCTCATCTTCAGCTTTGACCGTGGAAATGTGAAATTGGCTTGAGACGGAGCATTCAAAATCTTCTATCACCTTGCCAAGTTTGCAATGACTTGTTTGCACCGAGATGAGGGCATGCATCTTACAATTTGATGTTTGGAAATATTCCTTGAATCCCAGTATTTTTTTCAGATTTCTTCAATATTTGTAGATATGATAACTGTGTAAAACTTGGGAAAAAATTCAGAAATCGTAACATACCATTTGATAACTAAAATGATACAAATCAATGGAATGTGTTTGTAAACTACTGTGTAATGACATCACAAAAGAGTAGAACCGTATTGAAGAATACCTAACAGGATTTACTGTGAGTTTAGATATACGTACTAGTTTCATACTATCATGCGGAAGCAACACAAAACTCTATATCTCAAAAAAAAAAAGACATCAGGGATTTCTCCGGTTTGAATCTGAATATGGTAATCGGATGAGAGGCAAAAGCTCCAAGTGCAAAGGCATCCACTAGGCTACCTTGTGAGGAGAGCAGAAAAGTAAAAGACCGAACATAACTGGTAAAATATGAAAGCAAGAGCAGGAACAAAGCAAGTCAATGATCACTTTGATCAAAATTTTCTTCATGGATGAGAGTCACTTCCTCTGCAAATGTGATAATGAAACCATTGATTAAACTTATCAGTGAAAGGAGTAATTCAAGCTAGTAAAGGGAAAATCACCTTCTGCCTGACATACCATGCTTTGATTTTGTTTACAGGAACAAACATCTTTGGAGCTTACTCTTTTAGTCTTGCATTATATGAAACAAAGGACGATGAGACTGCCAGAATTTTTGCAGAAATTGGTTCTGCTCTTCTGCTTTTGGCTGCTTTGATCTGCTCTGCAAGTGAAACTTCACTCTGCATTTTTTGTTTCTTTATAAGCTCTATATTCAATTTCTCCAGAGCTGGGATATGCGATGTGTCTCCTTTAATACTGACTTGACTGCTTATGGATTTCTTTTTGCGGATCTAAGGATAGAAGTTATTATGATAGATAAAATAAGTTAAGGAACCATGGAAATAGGTGACTCATTACATACTAATACTAGTTCTATCAACACAAGCCCTTCGAAAGCTAATTGTCTCTAATTCAATAGAATGACAACCATGAGAACATAGCACATATGCAGGCAATTTTATGCATTCTCTGGCAATCTTTCTGAGGTTTCTTACCATTTGTAATCTCTGCTTGAGTTTCATTCCTTGGGAGTCTGCCACACTCTCATCTTGCCTTGCTTTTTCTTTCATCCTTCTCTTCAGTTCTCTTGCTTTCTCTTTCTCTTCCTGCTCTTTTCTCTTTTGAACAATCCTTGCTATCCTTTCTGCTCTTGCTTTTTCCGCTCTTACCTTGGCTATCTCTTTTCCCTTGGCCTTCTCTGCAGCCCACTGTAGCTGTTCAAGAACTATTTCTTGTTTTATCTTGTCATAGCTATCCCATTCTAGCTCCACTTGGTCACTTCCTCCTTTCCTAGAAGCTTCAGCTATACTTTTCATCCATGATAGAAAGAATCTCTCCCCTAACCGTTTCCATTTCAAACGCTTTCCCCAAGCACGCTTCACTGAAGACCCAATTCTTGCCTTGCTTTCCTCACTGCAGGAGTTGTAATATCCTCAATTTCATGATCTTTAGAAGTGAGATTTATTGTAATCATTAACATTGTTTCAATGGCATACAAATTCATGCTAAAAGTATGAAAATCTCATTCCAAGATGCTTAATACGAGAAAGCGGCTAAGAAAATTAATATAAAAATAAACAAAGGATGCATCTGCAGCCAAGGGTGACTAAAAACATTTTTTTTTTCAGATCTTGTCACTTACATGTCAACTTCCCATGTTGATAACGCAAACATACACATCAATTACATGACTTATTCATTTATGTTGAGATAGAAACCGCATTACCCTTGAATGGCACTAATAAGTAATGCAAACTGCAACAGCTATTCATCAAAAACTAGAGACCACCTAAAAGAAAGTCATATATAGTTGAATCTGATACGACTGTAATAAATGTACATCCATAATGTCAGCCTGTGACAATACCATCTTGAGTTGACAGGAAAATCTTTAATCCATTCAGCCTTTTAGTCTGATAGTTAACTTCGAATTTTCTGCTAGGTCCTGCATGCCCATAATATAGCCAGCTATGGTTGGCTATCAGGGTACTAGTACCTGCTTGACACAATGATCCAAAGCTCGTATCTTGGCACAATTATTATATTATAAGATGATCTTAACACATATAAGGCTTAGTGCTCGCCCCATTTTAATTTTAACACATTGAGTATCTAGCTCGCCTGCATGTATGCAGTGGGAATTATAGCAACATAACATTACTTTGGTCTCAACCTATTGCTTAGAGTTTTGGGTCTAAGGGTTTTTGAATACATCTCTTACAGCATGAAACCATTTCCATGTTTGATGTTTAACGATACAATCCATTGCAGACATTTTTGTTAAGTTTTGTCAAAACAAAGTTACCTATGAGTGCGGGGATGTTCAGCCATCTTCTTCCTAACCTGGAAATGAAGGGATGGACAAATTTTCAATTTAATTAATAACAGCAATAACAATAACAAGAATATATCCTATTTTCTCTTCCTGTTGAAAAACTAGTCTCTATTAATAATGATTACTGCTAGAACTGCACTGAATTTGATGCCTATATATAGCAAATGATAATGCTGAATGCTGATGTAGTGAGAACAACTCTTTTTTTTTTTTCAACATATCATGGGTGCTTACCCCTATTTCAATAATATCCATGTGAAAAATAAAAATATCCCAAAACTGCTTCAGTCTTATATGACTTCACCTTGGGATCATTCAAGGCTTCTATTGTTCTTTGTTTGATTCGTAAACGTGTCTCTGCATGATACAACATTAAAATCTACGAATTTACTAAGCACATAAAGATTGAAACCAAATTAATTAATTTAAATTTTAGAAATAAGGTTACCAGCACTATGCTTCCGGCCTTTGTTCCATGGAACCCTCCCTTTATTTGCCAGTCCTATCTTCCTCCTCCTTTGCTCTTCCTTGTAGTCTTCATCATTGGAAAATTCCTGAGAGCTATAACAATCATATACATGAGCCTCCTCACTCAAGTTTTGCATCTGTTTTGATTTTATACTATCATCTGACCAACAACTGTTGCAAAACATGAATCCTTCCTCTGCACCCATGGAACTTTGCAAAGCTCTAACAGGCTGAAGGCTCAATGAACATCTACAGGAATAAGAGGAAAATACTTTCTTCACAAAAAATTGATGGTAATTTGAGAGCAACACGTTTGGTTGGCGATGCATATAATCCACCACAGAGGAAATAGGCCACAAAAGGGTGTCTGGAACATTGCTTGAATGTGGATGTCGAGCAGACAATCTCCTGATAGGTCAAAACTCAAACAAATATGGTTATACTTTGGAACAATCAGGATGCTGAAACAAGTTTTTGAGGATATAAAAACATTCCTTCAAATGTAAATAACCTAAGAACATAAGTTAATGAGAGTATGCTTGCATAACAAAGATTAATGCTTTATAGACTAGACAAGCAGAACAATCGCAGCTTTTCTAAGATAATAGAACTTCACAACAATCAAAGAATGTCAATCATGTAGTTTTCTCCTTCAAACAAGTACTTGACAACCTAATTAAGCATTCAAACAAGTTTTTTCCATGACTGCAGTATGAAACAAGAAGAATACATGGGAAATGCAAAGTGGTCCAGTGGCCAAAATGATTAGCGCATTTCAATACAGAGAAAACCACAATGCTCCTACCAGGCCAATGCCATAAATGGCAATGTGACCAGACCATCAAACTAAAATAAACAAAACATTTCGAATGTCGGTCAAAAAACTATCCTCTGTAACCACTGTAGGAGATTTACCAGGTTCATGGAATTCATCATGATATGCAGAATTTAGCAAACAGGACTACCAGAATTCAGAGTTTTAGTCTATCCAATGCAAGACAGTAAGAAATTTTCACTTTTGTTTTCAATTCAAGATATAATTTCACTGTTTAATTTCAGCTATTAGAATTATAAAAAATTATTTCCAGTTAGACAAAGGTACTTATAAGACGAGCAAATTTGGATACTGCTACTCAAAAAAAAAATACAACAATATAGCATTCGAAACCCAAATTAAAAATTAACCCAGAATTGCAAAGAGAAGCCTTTTTCAAATGTTACATTATGCCTAAAAACAACAGGAAATGTAATACAGTTTCATTCGTTTCTATAGAAAAGTTAAAACTGTTGTAAACAGAGAAAGGAACTTACAAGTGAAAAAATGACATCTCAGATGGATCAACTTGTCAGAATCAAGATGGTGAGCAATGTTATCGGATTTTATGAAATGGGTTTTGGATTTTAATAAAGAATGTTCTTTCAGACTTCAGTGTAGAGTTTGGAAGGGACGAAAATGCAGATGAATAATAACCAGACGTTATGGATTGCTTTTCTCGAGTCGTTTTATCATCATCTTAGATTTTAACCATACCAAAATAATTCAACAGTTATATATTTTTAAATTTATTGCACCCAATTAATTAATTTTTAAAATATTCATATTTTAAATAATTCAGCAGAAAGAAAAGTTATTATTTGCATTAACATATTTTCACCTTTTATCTATAATTAAATTCGATGAGAATTCGTGCATGGTTTACACATAGGTTCGTAAATTATATTATATTTTACACATAAAATATAATAATAGATTATTGAAAAATAATGGAGGAAAGATGAAAACATGTCTCATCGTCCAGTGGAAAAGCTTTAGTATTGTAGGAGAAACCTAAAACATAGATGGGGGCTTCTCAGTATTTGATCGAACTATTTGTTCTTCCACTCCTATCTTTTCTATTGGAAACAAATTACAACTTTAGAGAAAATGATATATATACATATATATCCAGTTTCATTCCTGTTTGGCAAAAAAGAAAGTTTCATGGAAAATAATGACCAGAAAATTTATTGGTTTTCCAAGGAAAGTTAGCATGCATTAACATCTTGGATCCATTACTAATTACATTGGGGCAAAATGCTTACATTTTGCAAACTCCAAAACCATATTATTATTACATATCACAGCCTTTGTTTATATAGCAAATACCAAACATACAATACAAGAGTACTTCATCTGCGGTACAAAACGTATTCTTGATCCCTTAACCTAAAAAACTTTAGTTTTTTAAGTTAGGGTTCAAAAATAGGTTTTAGTTTGGCTCCATTTGAGACTCACATAACTAGAGGCACCAAACCGAATCAAGAATGTCGTTTTATACACGTGAGAGGTTAAAGGCTCGCATCTGGGAGTCCAATTGGAGGCATCTAATTGCATCAAGAATGTCGTTTTATGAATGGATTAGGCATAAAACGACATTCTTGATGCAATTAGATGCCTCCAATTGGACTCCCAGATGAGAGCCTTTAACCTCTCACGTGTATAATCCCGTCCATTAATCACACAAATCATTAAAAAGGAAAAAAAAAAAGGCAGCCAAAAGTTAACGATCCAATACACCTAAAATAGCTAGAAGTGCAGCACAAGTCAAGGGAATAAACCAGTGCTCACAGATTGGCCATCAAAGTCCTTTGCATTTGCCAGAAAATCCTTGAAACCCTCCAATGCCTTAGCACGTTCCTTATACAAGGAATTCAACTTCTCGTTGATGCTCAGCAACAATTGCTCTCCAATGCCACCAAAGTAAGCTCGAGCAACTTTCTTCAGATGGGACATTGCAAACTCCACCTTGAAGTTGACGCGGAGAGCATCCTTAATAGCATCCCTCCATTTCAGCATCTTTGTCTGGGTCACTTGATGGAGCTCAAGATCTTCCATCTCTTTTATTGTTGCACAGAAAAGCAGATAAATTTTCCCAGTAATATTCGTGCTCATTAGACTCGAAGCCGAGACATCACCATAAGCCTTCATGATTCTTTCCACAGTAGGGACCAAAGATATTGGAAAACTGTATCTTCCAATTGTTTTTTGCTCCCCATTGAAGCAAATCATGTAGTCTGAGAAATCCACATTGCTTGCGACATCTTCATCAATTTTCAGAAGAAATTCGGCAATGGAGTTTGGTTCGATAATCAGAGAATTCTCTGGATTTGTCACTTTTTTAGGAACCAGATCATCCCGTAAGTCATCAAGTTCTATACCATCCAGCTGGAAAGAAAGAGTCGGGATATTATCTCACAAGCAGAGAGATTATCGAAAATTATCTGATACACTGTCAAAATATTTAGATTTTTCAAGTAGAGTTGGTAGAATGGTGGTAAGTGAGGGTTAGAGTATATTAAAACATTCATTAAGAAAGTGGGATATGTAATATATTCTTAACATTGCTCATGAAATTAAAAAATCTATATTATTAATGTACAATACGAACTCCAAGATTATTTAGAGTAAAATTTTATGCATATAAAAAAGATGCTTTCAAAGGAAATGATAATTTTTCCAGATTTCTCAAAGCTTAGAAGCAATTTCCATACCTCTTCAACATTTCCTTGAACTTCAGAGTTCATCCCTTGTTCTTCATCCTGCAAAATAGAACGGCTTCTTTCTAGTATCCTATTTTTACCACTATAATCATATATATTCTTATACATGCATTACTTAATTTTAATCCCTTTGACCCTTTGAAAATAAAATAGGAAGTTTCAAATTTATCACATATTGTCTCAAATTCATATGTATGCTGGGCAATTTTTGCCATCAGTCTCTGTACTTTTTATTTCACTTTCTCTCCTTCAACTCTCCATCTAATCATATTCTGATTAAAGCTTCGGAGAAAGTTATCAAATATCAACTCCCTGATTTCAATTTTTACATTTACTTATTGCATACACAAAAATATATAGTTAGTCAATATGAAATTGCTAGAAGTATATAAATAGGGGGATAATGCGCTTCAACACACTCAAACCCACATTTTCTTGTATTGGCAACAATGACTATGTTAATCGAATTAAGACTCAATTGGTAATTTTATGTGTATAATTAAATCAAAATTTTCATTTGGACATTTATATATTTAGATATGAAATATATGCAAAAAATTTTAAAATGTGAGCATTTTTGTAGTAGCATGTACACATATCCGACACTCAATTTCAAATCCAGATGACATAGCCATATACAAAGCAACAATGATAACTTCCAACTCATAAAGCTAAGATAAATTTACCTTGACATCAAAATTTGGATGAGAATATGATAGATCAACAGAAATTTCTTGTTTCTGAAGATCAGTTGCAGGAACTTGCCGGTAACCAGCAATTAAATATTCGATGAGTTCCTCCAATTTACCATTCTCTACTGTGAAACTCTCAAATTCTTTCTGCAAAACATTTGTTCTTTACTATTATTTTGCACAACAAAAAGCTTAAAAATAATTAAAACAGATAGAGAAAAACCTAATCATCAAAACAGATTTCTTTACCTTCTTTAATTGCTGATCTCTAGCTTCACTCTTGTTCTTTTTCTTTTTAATTTTCCGTAACTCCCCTTTACAACCTATTTGTTTGTTTGAAGCCTCATGATTTGAAACCCGGGAATGCATGACTAAGGATCACTTACCTGAAAGTTCCAATTGCTTTGCAGATCAAAATACTGAAGACCCGGATTTAGATTTTTTAACAAGTTGACAAAAATGAGATAAAAAATAGAGAAAATAAGCCCAGAAAATCTTTAGAGAGAACAAACATAAAAAATAAATAAAGGAAGAAAAGAATCTGATTCAAGTAAAATCGAATGCTTCACCTGGTTCACAATCCCGAAGTCAAGCTGCGTAGCAGTTTCCTCTACACTCTACTCTTTTTTTCTGCAGCAACTTGCATACAAAGTCATCCAAAGGAATCTAAAGGATTTTCAATGACAAAATAGTCGAGGTTTGAAAAAAGAAACATTTTTTATGTTTGAACTTGAACCATTCGATTAAACCCCAAAAGTTATTGAAACCGTTAGATTAATCGATGATGATGAGAAAAACAAAAGAAAAAGTGGTTGCTTTTTGTTCAAGTTCTGTGTAGTGGCCATTACTGTAGTTCAATCGCACGATTAGCCTCAGTAATCGAACGTTTTAGACCCTCTTTCTTGTCTGTTAGTGCGTTGGTCGGTCGTCGTACTCTCTTATGTGGAAAGTCCTTCCCCCACGGAATTAATTTAAAATTATACATAAATTATTATTTAATGTAAAATTAATTTTAATTTTATATAATTTTATATAGACAATTTTTATTTGATCAAATTCTTATAAATTATGAACACAATTATTAATATAACATTATTTTATATTTATACATTATAATATCAAATTAAAATTTATGTATATTATTGTATATTAAATCAAAACTTATATATAAATTTAAGATTTATATTATTATATATCCTTAACTTGTTCTTAAGACTGAATAAATTATCAACTCAAATAGAAAAACATGACAAATTTCATTTTTAATTAAAACAAAATATATCATTTGAAAGTATTTTTATTTTTTTAATTTTTTTTAAAAAGGTCAATAAATTCTTGATTAAATCGATATCACAAATGAATTGAGCACCAACTCGATTAGTAAAACTATGAAAATCTTTCCAAAAACTTACATGAAGTGAGTTTAAACCGAAGTTATTTAACTCAATAAAATATTAATTTTACCACTAAACCAAAGCTTTATCTTAATATAATGTTTACATTTTAATTGTTCTGTACATACTTTATTACTAGGGGCAACGCCAAGAGGCTGGCAAGCCCAGTCCTATAAAATTAAATTACACTTTAGCCCTTTAAATTTACAAGATTTTAATTTAATAAAAAGTAAAATCAAATTTTAATCCCTCCAAAATGATAAAATTTTGATTTAATTATTTAAAAAATATAAAGATATAAGTTATTAAAATTGTAAAATTACATTTTAACTCTCATAAAAATATACAACCTCATCTCAACTCGTCTAGAAAAAATTTATGGCTTAACACCTATTTATTACCTTCATCAATTGTATGTATTGATAATGATGTTGATCGACTTGGTGTCACAACTATGATAAACAATTGTAGTGCATTTAGCATTATTAATATGATATATTTATATATTTAAATTTCATTTTTCTAACAATTTAATTTATTTTTTATTTTATATCATATATATTTCATGTGTTATTATTAATTAGTTTCAAATTATAGTTATTTTCAAACTAGCATATATGTTTTAAATACATAATTTCCACATGTGATAGAATTTTTAGTAATAACTATGAAAAAGAACAATAATAATATACAAACTCTTAATTTTTTTTCAATTAATAAATAATTAATTAAACATTAAAATAATGTAATCGTTAAAATATGATATAATATATCATTGTTAAGTTTTCACAACTAAAAATAATAGTAAAGAAAATTCATTTATAATAATAACTATAGTTGAAATTAGAACTTACATGGGCCCGGGTTACTCACTCAGGTTTGAAGGCCCATTCGAAAAGTAAGAGAATTTAAAAAAAATATAGATTCAAAAAATGGGTTTAAACAAAAAATAAAGACCGCTTTTTAAACGGATTGGGCCTTATATAGGATTTTTTGGTCCAAGCTCGGCTCGAATCAACTGTTTTGCTATTGTTTCATTGTCATTTTGTTGTTATATTGCTACTATTTTGTTGTTATTATTAGAATATTTTATAACTCTTATTATTTGGACCTAAAATTTTACATCGGTATAGCCCATGATCAGATCTAGTTGAAATCACAATATATATATAACCAAATAGATGTTTTCTTTAAAGAAAAAACAAATATATTTATTCATTAGTATTTATCATTCTTTTTGGTTTTCCTCTAATGAAAATTGGTTAATATCGAGAATGGATTAAAATTTGAGACCGTTTTCCTCTAACGAAGATTGATTGAAGTCACTGAGAATGGATTAAAAATATCACAAATTTCGGAAGATCATCTGAGAAATACATGGTATTATATTACTTATTATTTCCTTCATCCAAATGTGATTCTCCGTGCATGAATGGTTGGAAATGCTAGAGCTGCTGGGGCTCCTGCTTCAATTCGTTATTCTAATGGGAAGGAGTTGTTGGTTGAGATGGTTTTATAGGACATGCAACCAATGTGATAGCCGAACTCTGGGCCTTTTTGAAAGTTCATTTACTTGATGAAGATTTGCAATTATAAAAATCTTCTTCTTCATCCTTATCACTCATCTCTTAGTAGCTTCAATAATAATTACAATAAACTTTGATCATGATCCTTTTATAAAAATACATATGTTCAATCAATTCAATAAATATTTATACAAATATATTGAACAATTTCTTTATGCTTCTAACATTCTAAATCCTCCAAAGATTTTAATATAAACTTCCACTATATAGTGATTCATGTAAAAATCTATAACAACAATGATTAGGTGTGCGTCAAATCTTTCGTAAATTGTCATACTAAAGATTATTGTATCCCCCATAAAGAATATCTTACCAATGCCAAGATTTAGTGAAAAACTTAATTTTTCTTATTTTGTTTTTGCAAAACTACTCAATTTGTACCCCACTGGCTTTATTGAAACATCCCTAACCCGTCTCCGTTGCTGGATTAGGGTTAAGGAGCATTACCATATAATCGAAAACATTTAGACTTTAAATCATTTAATAAATTAATCATAACATAAAACATTCATACACATGCATTTTATCCCTAAATCTAGCCTTCGATGCCCTAAAAATAGCTTAGAAACAATTCGAGACTAATTTGAAACAAAACAGAAGTTTTTTGACAAAGTTGTAAGTTTTAGAAAATAGGGGTCACACGGCGTTGTCCCAGCCCGTGTCCTCACTCGTGTAACTCTCTAAGCAGGGTCACACGGCCGTGTGCCAAGCCGTGTGTTAAACCGTGTAACTCACTGACTTGCTTACTAAGGAACTCTCAGATGACACACGGTTGTGTCGCCAGGCCGTGTGCCTCACACGGCTGAGTCACACGCTCATGTCTCAGACCGTGTGAACCCAAAATTAACCTGAAATCAAGTCATTTCAATTCCATTTCATGCATAACTTGTCAAACCACTTAAGCACACAATCAAGGGTTCAAACACCATTCAAAATTTGCATAAACATACCATTTCAAGCATATTAAATCACCTAACTCATATGCCATTCAAAGGCACCGCAAATACATCTAAACACCATTTACCAAAACATGTTAACATTGCTTCATTCCATGCATAAAGACCTAATTCCACTATGTGCCTAAAACACATTATAAATGACCCTTTCCAAGCCAACATCAAAATGCCAAAAGGCCATGCATAACAATTACCTAAAAGTGATCAAAGGGACTTAACTTAACAAGCATTACAAGTCCATCACCCATACATGTTAATACTGTCATTTCCTTCCATAATAGCCTAGTTCAAATATGAACTAAAACATGTCACAAGTACCCATTTTCAAACCATCACCAATATGCCAAGAAACTTTATAAATAAACACTTTAAAGCAACCAAACAACATAACTTGGTAAAGCATCAAAATGTACTAAACCAACATAGCTTTCCAAAGATTATACGTGCCATAACTTTATTAACACAAACACCATAATACCATTACAAACACCTTATACATGTCATTATTAACCTTGACCAAAATGCTCAAAATCTACCGAATTGATTGTTGGATAGTGTGATAAGTCTCCAACGAGCTTCCAACTGAATCGAGCTTTCGATAATTTATAAAATAATAGAAAGAAAACCACATAAGCAACGAGTGCTTAGTAAGCTCGTATAAGCCTTAAACATAACTTACCATTTTTTTTATAATATCATTCATAGAATAAGTATAAACCAAAATCAAGTCATAAGCTTAGTATAAGCCTATTGGAACACCATCAAACTCACGAATTAGTAAGTTCATCAACATCACATAACCATCAACATTTTCATAAGATTATGAACCATTTCATTTACTTACTATTCCATTTCAAATGCTTAGCATAAGCCTAAACAACATCATCAATTCACAAGTTAGAGCACTTATCCATGATATAAATGAGTTCATCCATAAAATATGTGGTTTACCGTATATAAACATACCATTTTGCATCATCAATGCTACCATAATGTCATGATTCATTACAATTTCATACTTACCATTTTGTTCTCTTTTTTGGCCTGTTAAACCATCTAGAATTACATCGGGTACTCGAGAAAGCTCACACGTAGTGTGTCTTTACATATAATTGTAACCTTTTATTTACATCATTGCTCACACGAGTTGTGGGTCGGAATGTAAGCTACACGATGCTGCTCACACGAGTTGTGGAGTATCTGCAACAAATGCAGGACCTCAGCTATTGGTAGGACATTCAAGACTAGCACCTGAAACATGAAATCTCTAATGACATGTCATTCGTATCCTAAGAATTCCTAAGGTTCAACCGGGACTCGATATCCATCGATTCATCATAGCATTGGTATGTTCATATATCGATCCATTTGCAATATAAATAACATAATAACAATCAACTTAATTAACATATACACAATAATTGTTCATACAAACTTACCTCGATAGTTAGGGCGTATTAAAATAGTTGAACTAATCTAAAGCTTTAACTTTTCCTCGATCTAAGTCCGAACGTGGTTTTTCTTGATCAAAATGGATAATTTCAATCAATTAAAGACTTCTAGAATTCAATTTAATCCATATTTCATTTTTTCAAAATTACCAATTTGCCTCTATCATTTTAATTTTCACAATTTAGTCCTTAAGTCCATATCTTGCAATTTAACCATTTTAACTTAAATCCAACTTAACCACAATCACAAGGGACCTTGGAACAACTCATATTTACCTTAATTTCATAATGAAACCCATAGTTTTGCATCTTTAACTATTTAATCCTAATTCCAAATTTCATTAAAAATCATTTAACAAAACATATTCATTTTTCATCAAGAACTCATAATCTATCAACCAACATCAACACCTACTCAAAAACATTCATGGAAAGTCCGTCAACCTTTGACATTTTTGCAAATTGACCCCCGGGCTAGCTAGATTAAGCTAAAACAATCACAAAAATATAAAAATCACTAAAAACTAACCTCAAAATACCAACATGCATGAATTATGCTTAAATGAACCTTCAAAGCACAAAAATGGTGTCTTTTTCCTCTTCAATTTTGGTGGAGAAATAATTGGGGAAGATGATACAATTGTAGTCTTAATTTAATTTAATTTAATTTAATTTATCAAATTATTATTTTAACCTTAGTTAATAATTAAACAAAACTTCAAATTCATGTCCATATTTGTCCACTAATTCCTTAAATGGTTTATTTACCATTCAAGTCCATTTACTTTCATTTCTATAGTCATTTAACCCTTTTAACTAATAGAACTTAACTTTTACACTTTTTACAATTTAGTCCTTTTTACTTAATTAACCATTTAAACCTCAAAATGTCTTAACGAAACTTAAATAAAACCTTAATAACACTCCATAAATATTTAATAAAATATTTACAGATCGGTTTATAGAGACGAGGTCTCAATACCTTATTTTCTAAAACCACTTGACTTTAAGGTTTACCACTTAAACCTAATTGTTCTTCCATTTAACATAAATCATTAAATCAAATATTTAACCCACACATCAGATTTGTGACCCCAAAACCACTGTTCCGACACCACAGAGAAATGGTTGTTACATTTATACCTTTAGATGTTTCGACTAGTAGTCCAAAATTTCACGAATTTAATTCTACTTGAATTGCGTCTTTCCATTTTGGCCAAGTTTTTCCATATCTATATTTCTCAATAGATTTTTTCAAGATCCTCATTTTCTTTTATTGTCTTAAAAATATTATTGCATAAAATATCGTTGTCGACAACTTTTCTATTTCAAGGTTTCATATTTTCTTGTGTTGACATAACTTATTGAGATCTCTTTATTTTCATTGTTTCCATTTTTAGGTATTTTAAGAGTTTTAATAATTAATTATGTCTTAGGTCTCTTTTGGAGCACCCATCTCCACTATATGACCATATAGATTTATTCTTTTCTTTTACAAGAATTTTCAACTTTGGTACCAATCGAACTACCATGCTTTAGGCATGCATTACCTTTAATTAGTTTAACAAGTTGTCCTACTGGGACTTCAATTCAAATCAAAACATTAGCTAGTATATAACATTTGGTTCATCAAACTATTAAATGCATCTAATAGTTAAGCTATAATAAAGTGAATTATCTTCTTGAACTTCTAGTTCAAATTACTTTTTAAGAAGATCTGTATAATGATAATTCATTCCAAGTAATTTATTTTATCCAACTATTATTTCTCTCCCCTAATGTTGGAAAAAGTATCAAATCAAATAATAATCACGAATAATGTTATAATTGAATCTCCAATTTATTCAACACATTTAATAATACAAGGAGACTCATAACTAATGTATATTCTCAACTTTCTTTGAATACCCATTTTGTGTATTGTGGTGGAGCAAGTTAAACATATATCGCACATTTAAAAATTTTTAAATGGGTTGTATTTGACTCTTGACCAAAAGCTAATTGTAATAGGGAGCATTTATCAAAACTTATTGGCATTATGCCTACAAGTGCTGATTCATATAAAATATCATATCCTTATATATATACAAAAAGTTTTGTTCTCAAAATATATGCTTTAACTACTAACTAAGGCATTGAATCATTAATTATGTTAAACTATTTATACGCATAAACATTAGGTTTTGTGATACTTACTCATTCTAACAATCTAATATACAATAATTATTGAAAACTTGAGAAATAAATTCATCAACATTAGCAAGAATTGTCTCGATTGCATAATTTGAAAGTATTGTTCTTAAATAAATCAAGTAATTGAGCAAATTGCAGGTTGTTGGTTGATAACTCTAATGTGATTAACTTGTAGATGTACCCACCACAATTATATCAAAATATCCACTTGTTGGATAAATTGGCGCATAATTCTTTCAGAATTGCAAGAGATTTAATTTCTACTTTTGATATCGAGATAATCCACTTGATAAGTGAAGAATCTTCAAGTTCTTTAATAAATATTTACATAATTTTTTATCTTATCGCATCATTATTGATCGAGATGGGCTAACTGGTCATGCCAACTAATTAGTATATTTGGACTAGTAAACTTCTGATTTACCATCTCATATGATTTATCCATACTTACAATAAATAATATGTGTCCAATTGAATCGTGACACCAACCTAGTCAGGGTTTTATTAATACAATACAATGTGCATAATAAAATTAAAGTGGTAAATTAAAAGTTTTATTAATGTAATTAGCGTATTATATTTATTTTTAAAATAAAAAACTAAAGTACCCTTGACTAATATAATCTGTTTTGAATACAGATGACCATTTTTGTAATTTCAATTATAAATTTTAGAATAAATATGTAACTGGCGAAAGTAATAAAGTATGCAATTGATGCAAAATTCAAATCCTTTCATATGTCATTCTTTAAAAATAAAAATACTAAAGTACCCACCAATAAAATAACTTATTTTAAATACAAAAGAATATTTTTGTAATTACCCTAGCTGAGGGTAACCGAGGTGCCTGGTTGACTCTTGATACTAACTCAGTTATGGACTTAAATAATAGTATAGATACATAAATTTGGTGAGAGAAAACATTTTATGTTAAATATTTATTTAAGAATTGTTATTAGTGTAGTGGTCAAGAATTTGTTCTTAAATTATTTAAATATTTAAATATTATACATTTAACGAATGGGTTTTATGTGTATTATACATTTATATTAATACAAGTTAATAAATTGTTTTATGTGGGATTTGCAATATTAATTTATTCATTAAATTTTTGTTCTATGTTTATGTTTATATTACTTTTTTGGAGTCAAAATTTTATAAATATATATATTTTAGATATTAATAATTCGTTTTCTGTAAATTTTGATAGTAAAATATACATAATATTTTCTGTGTTTTTTCATAGTTTGGAAGATAATTTGTGTATTAATGTCATATTGTAATTTGTTGTAATAAAGAAAAAATATATGTTTTTGCTGTGTCTATGGTATTTTTTATGTGTTTAAAGCGTTATGAATTTATATAAGCTTTAAACATCAAAGAGTGTATATTATTTTCATGTTGTATTTCATTTAAGTTTAACTCTACATTCATTCATTTAAGAATTATCTTACATTAATCTATAAATATGAGGTTTAAAACTTCAATTTTATTTCTTGAAGCATGATGAGTTTTATAGTAATTTGTATCTAAACAATACTTAATTTTGAATTTATATCTAAATAAACTCTAAAATTTTAATTTTTACATATTTGAAACAATACTTTGTCTGAATATGAAGAAGATAGACAGGGGCAGAGCTAATGGGGCTGGCAAGGCCCTCAGTCCACCTAAAATAAAAAATTTCACCTTTAGTCCTTTTATTATTTTAAAAAATTTAAATTAGTAAATGGTAAAATTATACTTTAACCCTCAAGAATGAGAAAAAAAATAATTTAATTCTTTAAAAATTATAAATATATAAACTATTAAAATTTAAAATGATGAAACTTTATTTTTATTATCATAAAAATATACAATTCTATTTTAACTTCCCTCAAAAATTTTTTTAACTCCGTCCTTAAAGATAGATATGTATGGTGAGTGACATGGACATGCATTAATTGGAGTGAGAAACACAATATTCCCTCATAATTTCCACTGTTTACGGAAGTCTAAAAGGATTGAAAGCAATTGAAGGGTTTTGCTAAGCCATGACCTCATTGCCACTTTCATAGAAAATGGGAAAAATAAAATAAATTTTAAGGAAGAAGAGGTCTTTATTATTTCCTACCACAAAAAAGCTACACTATCTCATATATATATATATATATATATATATATCTCTTAATGATTAAGCCTTAACTCAGTTAATATAGATATTATTATTAGTATAAGAATACATGAATTCAAACATATTAAAATGTATTTATCTTCTAATTTAAAATATTAAAAAATATATTTTTACTTTTTCCATCCACAAAACTAATTCATAACTAAAAAGAGTATACATTTTTACACTATAGTTAATGTAAAACACAAATCAATTTAGTTTAATGATCTTCGGGAGTTGTGAGTTATCCGAGAAAGGTTGGTGTTTTGGAAGGATACAAAGAAAATAATAATAATAAAGTGCACTTGAATTCACCGTTCTTTTTCACAATAATAACAATAAAATTAAGAATTGATAGCTAAAATATTGAACCATTTTTAATGTTAAGGCAAGTCAACTTTGTGTATATTTTTCATTTTTAACTAATAAATTTAAAATTATTAGTTAGTATATTAACTCATGAGGCAATTTAAAATTCATTACTATAAATTTAATAAATAAATAAAATTGTATAATTTAATTTAGGGGAGGGATCCACTTACACGATGTTAAAATAAAGTAGTTTTACGTACTTCCTTATGTATTTATAGATTAATATTTTAATGATCCTGTAACAATTTGTTTTTCAGTGTTGTTGGAGATGATAGTTTCAAAACTCCGTTCTTGATGATCGAGTCTATAAATATTATTAATTAATATTTACGAGTTAATTATAATATTATTTTGAATATTGGTCTGATGAATTTGTTAATTGGATAGTTATTTCAAGGTACAAGTGTATTGACATTAAAGTCATTGGTATTGAAAGATGAGGTATTGAGACCTCATTTTCTTAAACCGAGTCCGTAAATATTTTTATTAAATATTTATGAATTTATTGTATTGGTGAATTGAATGTTGGATAGATAATTTTGTCAAATTAGTGACTAGTTAAGATATAAGAATTAAATCGCAAAAGTTGTAAAAATCAAATCACTATAAATTTTTAATTAGCCGAAGGACTAGATGAGTAATTAGACCCTCCCTTTTTGACAACCGGTGATGGATGAAAACTAGCATCCACAAAACATGTTAATTATGATTAAAGTGATTTAATTTTAGTTAATTAAATAAATTAAGATTAATCAAGTATTAAAGTATGTATATATGTTAAAATAAAAGAAAAAAATAGCTATTGTTAATCTTTTCTTCTTCCCCACCCGTAGCTAAAAGGGGGAAAAATAAGGTTTCATGTGTATCAACTTTTAGTCCTTCAAATTGGTATGTATTCAAGTTCGACTTTTGTATTTTTTATGTTTTTAAGATCGTTGTAGTTTAATATAGTTAGCTCAAGTATTAAATTGTAAAATTGTTAAAGCTTTAAAATGTTACCATTGATGGTTTTTTAGATTTTGATGTTTAATGGTAGGATTTGAAGCTTAGGAATGTAATAGGACTAATTTGTAAAGTAAAATTTGTTAGTTTTGAGTTTAAGGACTAAAATGAAAATATTTTGAAATTAACATGAAATTTCTATAATTATTGAATTTAGAGGGCAGTAAAAGTATGGAATTGAAAGCTTAATGAAAAACAAGGCTTAAATGTGAAAATTATGATAGTTTTGATTTTAGGGACTAAATTGAATAAAATGCAAAACTTTAGGAACATCCAAAAAATGAAATTGAGCTGATATATGTTTATAATTGGATGAAATAAAAGGGTTGAAATTGATAAATTGAATTAAATAATTGTATAGATGGGGAATTGGACCGAATCAGAATTAATCAGAGAAAAAGACAAATTTGTTGATTAGTCCTTAGAGAATTGATCACTTGCTATTTTGACTAGGTGAGTTCATACAGCATGTTTGTGTTAAATTTTTATGTATTTAAAATTATAATTGTAAATGTGTTTAATTGAATTTTTGATTGTTTACGATTTGGTACAAAAATGTAATATATGGATTAAATCATAAAGAATTGACAACTTGACTGATAAATTGAATATAATGAATTGAAATATGAGATTGATTAGTTGAATTGAATCAAATTGATATGATTATGTTTGATCTTCGAGATAGATGACTAAATTGAATAGATTTGGAAATATTGTATATTGTTGTAATTACAAAATTGGCTTTATGATAAGATGAATTATAATGTTATGCTTACAAATTGATAAGTGGTTGATGAAATGACAACATTGAATTGAGAAATTGGCTTATAAATGAAATTGAGTAAATTGCTACATTATTATTTGTTTGGGTACAGTCGGATATGGTTGACATGTCATAGGATAGGAAGAGTTTAGGGTTACTTTGATTACGTGTCGATGAGGCACTGGGTGCCAAACACATTGGTGAGCTCTAAGCACAAACTATTTACTTCGGCATTATTCGATGAGGCACTGGTTGCCAAATTAGTGTGATTGGTTGGATCATTGCATCCGTTCGAGTCTGAGTTAGATTAATAGGGGTACAAAATGAAAATTCAATAAATGATATTTGAATTGGGTTGATATTATAATTTGATGATTTGTATACATATTGCGATTAACGAATATCGATGGCATGTGAAAAATCATACGAACCGATTATATGAGCCTAGAGGGTCGATATAGAAATGTGATGAATCATTGAATTCAATTCGGAATTTGAATAAGGAAATGAAATAGTAATTGACATTAAATTAAAATTGGATGTATAATTGATAAATATATGGAATGATATGATATTATGAGAATAATGTTCATATGGTTAAATGTTGAATTAGTTTTAAGAATGGTATTTGAAATGTGCTTTTAGGTGATTTGGTTTATTTCATATTGAAATGTTCTATGATGAAGTTAAATGTTAACTCACCTTTTTTATATTTGATTTGCTATGATAGACAAACTTTACCAAGCTAAGTAACATGTAATGTTTAATTATAACTGTAACGGCCTATTTTCAATGAAATCCAAATAGTGGTTTCGGGACCACAAATCCGAAGTAGAAAAATTTATTTTAATTTTATTTTGTGAACTACAGCATGATAGAATTATGGTATAAAAATTTTGTTAAGAAATTTTACCTTTTGTATGCTCAATTTGTGAAAAAGGACTAAATTGCATAAAGTGCAAAAGTTGTGTTCTATTAGCTAAAGGTGTCAAATAGCTATAAAAATTTAAAGTGGAGATCCTTATATGGTAATTAAACCATTAAATGATGTTAGTGGATGAGCATGGCTTGGTAATTGTGTAATTTTTAAAGTTAGGTAAGGGTGAATAGGTAATTAGGTAAATAAGTGAGAAATTAAATAAAACAAAAGAAAAAGTTTCATCTTTCTTCATCTTCCTAACCAAATTTGAGAGGAAAAAAACACCATTTGAGAGCTTGAAAATTTTGGCTAGTCTATCCTTTGCATGTAAGTGCAATTTTGTTCCGTTTTTATTGATTTTTATGTTTTCAAGTTCATTGTAGCTTAATCTAGCTAAATAAAGGACTAATTTGCAATATGATTGAAATTATAGGGTTTTTCCATGAGAGCATTTTGGTTGTTTTTAAAATTTTAATGGAAGAATATGAATCTTTGTTGTTAAATAAACAGCTTTTGTTAAGTGAGTTTTGTTGAAATTGTCAAATAGGGATTAATTTAAGAAAGGTGAAAATTGTGTGTTAAATATGTGAAATTGTGAAATGTATGGGCTGCCATATGCATATATAGATTTCTACTAGGCTTGAGTGTAATGAAATTGCATGAATTCATTTTTATGAGCCTAAGGACTAAATTGTAGAGAAGTCAAATGTTTAGGGGTAAAATGGTAATTTTTTTATAACATGAAATTTGGATTGAATTGATTAGAATAATAATTAAATGAGTTAAATTTGATTATATAGATCAAGCAAAGCAACATTCAGAATTAAATCGGGGAAAAGAGAAAGTCGTGGACTAAACAATTGTATTTCTTCGTACGAGTTTGAGGTAAGTTCATGTATCTGGATTTCGTATTTATATGCTTTAATCGAAATATATGTATGTGAATGGTTTAATTATTATGTATAATTATCGAGCATATAACAGACAACATACGAAAAATACCGAGCCCCGTTTGAACATTAGAAATTTGTAGGATACTAATGACATGTCATTAGGGTTACCGATTCTAGCTCTTATGAGCTTACCGACACTCAGCTCGTATGCGCTTATCGATATTCAGCTCGCAGGAGCTTACCGTTTATCACTCGTATGAGCATACATGTACAAGAATTAACGGATTACAATTCCAACACATGATCTGGAATTGGAAGCTATTGTGTTTGCATTGAAGATATTACGCCACTACCTGTTCGGTGAGAGATGTCATGTTATTTTGATCATAAAAGCTTGAAATATTTGATGACTCAGAAAGATCTGAATTTGAGACAACGTCGATGGTTAGAGTTGTTAAAAGACTACGAGCTTGTAATTGACTATCATTCGGGAAAGGCTAATGTTGTTGCTGATGCTTTAAGTCGAAAATCATTGTTTGCTTTGCGAGCAATGAATGCACATATGACTATGTCTATTGATGGTTCGATACTAGCTGAATTAAAAGCAAGACTGTTATTTGTTCAACAAATTTGTGATGCTTAGAAAGTTGATAATGATTTGTTAGCGAAGCGAGCTCAATGTGAATCGAGTGTTGAAATAGAGTTCGAGTTGATACCAATGATTTTTTGAGGTTCAGAAACCGAATATGTGTTCCGAGGATTTCAGAGTTGATTCAGATGATTTTGAACGAAGCTCATAGCAGTCGGTTATCTATTCACCAGGGTAGTACAAAAATGTATAATGATCTGAAACAGCTTTACTGGTGGCCTGGTATGAAGCGAGACATTTCTAACTTTGTTTCGAAATGTTTAGTCTGTCAACAAGTGAAAGCCGAGCATCAGGTACCTTCTGGGTTACTTCAGCCGATTATGATACCCGAGTGGAAGTGGGATAGAGTTACAATGGATTTTGTATCTGGTTTACCATTGACACCGAGCAAGAAAGATGCAATCTGGGTTATTGTGGATAGATTGACTAAATCGACACACTTTATTCCCGTTCGTACAGATTTTTCGCTTGATAAACTGGCTGAATTATATGTTTCTTAGATTGTGAGGTTGTATGGTGTGCCGATTTCTATTGTTTCAGATAGAGATCCGAGGTTTACATCGCGATTTTGGAAGAAACTGCAAGATGCACTGGGTACTAAACTGCATTTTTAGCACTACTTTCCATCCCCAGACAAATGGTCAGTTTGAGCGAATCATTCAAATACTTCGGGATATGTTGAGGTGTTGCATTCTTGAGTTTGAAGGCACGTGGGAACGCTACTTACCTTTGATTGAATTTGCTTATAATAATAGCTTTCAATCTAGTATCAAAATGGCACCTTACGAGGCTTTGTACGGTCGTAAATGTTGTACACCATTGTATTGGACTGAGCTTAGTGAAAAGAAGATACACGGGGTCGATTTGATTAAAGAGACTGAATAGAAAGTGAAAGTGATACACGATAGTCTGAAAACAACATTGGATCGTCAGAAATCATATGCAGACTTGAAAAGAAAGGATATAAAGTTTCAGATCAGAGATAAAGTCTTTTTGAAAGTCTCACCGTGGAAGAAAATATTTAGATTCAGTCGTAAAGGCAAATTGAGTCCGAGATTTATTGGACTGTATGAGATTATAGAGCGTATTGGGCCGGTTGCTTATAGGCTGTTGTTGCCACCTGAACTAGAAAAGATTCACAATGTATTTCATGTTTCGATACTCCGTAGATACTGATCTAATCCCTCACATATGATTAGTCCGACAGAGATTGAGATTAAATCTGATATGACATATGAAGAAGAACCGATTCACATTCTGGCTCGCGAGATTAAAGAATTGCGAAATAAGAAAATTCCTTTAGTTAAGGTATTGTGGCATAAGCACGGAGTTAAGGAAGCAACTTGGGAACCAGAGGATACAATGAAAGAGCGTTATCCGAACCTATTCACCGTAAGATTTTTTGGGACGAAAATCCCTAATGGGGGAGAGTTGTAACAACCTAATTTTTTGACCCTAATCGGAACAGTGGTTTCGGGACCACAAATCCGAGTCTAAAAATAATTTAATGTTATTTTCTGTGTTAATTATCTGTGAATTAAAATGGGTGAAAGTTTTGTAAATTAATTTTATTGTTTGTGTGCTTAGTTTGAGAAAAAAGGCTTAATCGCGTGAAATGAAAATTTAATAGTTAAATATGAAAGTGGCTAATTATTGTTGTCTTTATAATTTGGAGGTTTTATGATTCAATTAAGCCATTATATAAGTTAGTGGGTGGCAAAGGACTAATGTAACCTTAATATATATATGTTTTGTATATTAAATAAAAGGTTAAATAAGTAAATAAATAAATAATGTATATTATAATAAAACAAAACATAAAACAATCTATTATCATCTTTAGTTGGTCGAATGTTGCAAAGAAAGAAAACATCCATGGCATTTAGGGTTTTGGCACTTATCTAGCTTGATTAAGGTTAGTTTTTGTTTCAGTTTTTGATAATTTTTACGTTTTTGTAATTGTTGGTTTGAGTACTACAAGACCCATGCTTGAATTTTTTATTTTGATGAATATTTTTAGTTATTCCATTGATGAATATTTGTGTTTTGTGATGTTTGATGATGAATAATGAAAGATATGTTTTAGATTAATATGTTTTGCATTGGAATTTTTGATGAAATTGAGTAATTAGGGCTAAATTGCAAAAATAATATTTTTAGGGACTAAAATGTGAAATAAATAAAATGTGTGGACTTAGATGAACATGGGTAAGATTCGGCCAAGCTATAGTGTAGTTAAATTTTGCATATTTTGTGTTTTATGCAATGGGGACTAAATTGCAAAAAGTGTACAATGTCAAGGGCAAAATGGTAATTTGCCCATTTATGCGTTTTTAGACTAAATTGAATAAAATTATGCTTAAATAAGTTTAATTTGAATATGTTTAGATCAAGAACCAAAGAAAATGGATTTGGATTGGGAAAAAACAAAAATAATCGAATAGTCGTTTATTTCCGTCTGTCGACATCCGAGGTAAGTTTATAAGCATTTTAAATATTGTTAACTTTGATTTTATGTGAGTTATATATATGTTGAATTGAATTCTTGATTATATAAGTGTTGGCCGAATGACTTTATGCTTGGGAGCAATGTTTTCGAGTTCGATTCGATCGAGATACGATATCTGAAAGTCCCGTACGAACCTTAGGAATAGATAGGATACATATGTCATGACATAGGATTCTGTTGTTTGTTATCGTGTAAGACCACGTCTGGGACGTTGGCATCGATTTATGATTTACGTGTAAGACCCTGTCTGGGACAGTGGCATCGATATGTAATTACATGTAAGACCACGTTTGGGACGTTGGCATTGTATGAGCTTTCCGACTATCCGCGTATCCATATTAATTCCGAACAGTTCAACGGGCAATGTGAAGTAAAGACCGAATGTGAAATCGAATTACAGGTTCAGGTATGTGCTAGTTAAATGTTTATCAGGAAACAAGGTAAGTTGATTACTTGAAATGTTATAAAGTTATGTGAATATGGACTTTGTGTTAGCATAGTTGAACATATAAGTGATTCGACCTATTGTTGTAATTGTGATATTAAAAATGAAAATATATATGTGTACATGATTGTTTATAATCGGCCATATGATATGTATGTGTGATTAAAGTATGATTTTTGTACTAAATGATATCTTTGAATTGGAAATTATGTGTATTCGACCTTATTAGTAAAATTTTAATATGCCTTTGTTAATATATATATGTTTTTGCTTATGAATTACTAAGATTAAATAGCTTACGTGTGTGTTTGTACTGGTTTACCTCTATTTTATAGATTTTGGAGTCAAGTTACGAGTTCGGGGATCGTCAACAAAGTCTATCACACTATCGATTGTTTCTTTCAGTATTTTACTAAGTTGATTTTGAGCATAAGGCATGTATAGTATAGTTGAAATGTTTGATTTTTGGGCATGTATATATATAAAGCCATGCAAAAATGGCTTGATGACTTTGCTTAGGTTCGGTTATATGAGTTCTTGTTTAAATGTTTAATGTGTTTAGTTTTATCATTTGACCATGGCTTAATTATGCGATATATGGTTGTTATGTTAGATAATATTGAGGTACATGTTTTGATATATATATATAAAGTGTGGTATGTATGGATTTAGTATTTAAGTGAGCTTGGTTAGGTCTTTTAAAATGAGCTATGTATTTAGATGTTAGAAGTTAATTATATGTCCGAATGTGTATGGGTTAGATGATTATAAGCCCGAATATGTATAGGTTATATTGAATAGGTTTGTATTAGTAAAGTATTCATATATGTTATGCTTGAATAATTGGTTAAATAGGTACGATTGGTAACTTTGGAATTTGTTTTATTTGTTATGTGTGTACTAGGCTAAGCTATAGGAATTTCACAATTTCACAATTTGATATGGTTACTTTGAGTCAAATTGAAATGGTATGTTTTCATCGGTGAAATGGTTTAGAAATGTGGAATATGTGTATAAGAATATTCGACTAAAGTATTAAACTTTTATAAATAGGTATGTGATATAGTTTATGTTATATATTAAAACTATCTTATATGACCGAATATATAATTAGTGAATGGTTATGTGTATGGATTTAAAGAATGCGAATCTGGTGATTTTTTTTAGTATAATTTGTGCTCAAATGGTTCAAATCAATATGGTTATTTGTGCATGAACATGTGTCAAAAAAAGAAATATATTTGGTCATTGATATGATACTTGTTTAAATGATTATATGTGTACATATGACTAGTATGCCATGTGGTTAATTAATGGAATAAGTTAATATTGATTCGGTAATTATATGTAGTTATGGTTTAGACATTAGTAAATATGCGTATGATATTATAGTAAATAAAGTATGTTTGGTTATGTTTTATATTTCCAAGGCCGTATAAATGAATAAATGAAAATTTTTAATAGTAAAGTTTGGTTTGTTTGAAGTTTAAATTTGTATATGTGCAAGAGTTTATATATATTTATAAAAAAAAATTTTAATATACGACTAAAGGAATGTAATTTTGTATACGTTCGTTATATGATATGTTTAGATAGATGCCGGATAATGTTTTAACTATGTAATGTTTTTTGAATATTATGATTATTTTTATAAATTTGATATTTGATTAAGTTTCGAGATTTGATGTGGTAAAATTTTGAGTTCTGAAATGTAATGAATATCTGTATGAACTGTGATATGTCCGGTAATGTCTCGTTACCCTAATTCGGTGACGAACACGGGTTAGGGGTGTTACAGACATAGTGTTATTACAAGATTATATAAGTTCGATACGAACTATTACAGGTATTTATATGGAGATGGTTTATATATATGATATATGGGTATACGGTATAAATGTTACACATACATGAAATTTTATAATTGTGGAATTCATACATGATTCTCAGTTTTTATATGTATACATGGCTAACTTGGTGAATGATTATATGATAGGCTTTGGCCAAATTTATTTGAGTTACTTACCTAAATTTGTGGTTATATGGTAAGTTTAATTCTATATTTTACAAACTTACTAAGCTTAATTGCTTACTCTGCTTATTTTTCCGTGTTTTATAGTGTCTCGGAAGCTCGTTCAGGTTGAAAGTCGTCAAGGATCGCATCACACGATCAAACACTTATTTTGGTACTTTGGACTTTATATACCTTGGTTAAATGGTATGTATAGGCGTTTTGGCTAATGTGGCCTAAATGTCTTATTGTGTTTTGACCATTTGATTTGGTTTGTATGGTGGACATATATTTTGATATGTAAATGTGTATGAATGACCTTATGGTATGTGGTGCATATTTGCTATGTGAATGCCTTGTTTGTGAATTAGTATTTTGGGTACCAATTGATTTAAAATGAGATGTGATAAGCATGTTAAGTTTTAGGCACAATGTCTCATATCTGAGTTGACCATTTAGGTATGTTTTGGAAGTATATTTGGTATGTTTTAAAGGGGTCAATTAATGTGCTTATGGATATCATGTTGTATGTGTGGACATTACATGTTATAAACTTGATATTGGTTGGTTTTAAATGCCTATTTATGCCAAGGTTGTATGCACACTATGGTGTCAAGGTTGGTACTTATTTGGATGCGCCATGTGACTTGGAAAATGTAACACCCCCTAACCCCAAACCGTCGCCGGAACAGGGTTACGAGGCATTACCGGACATATCAAACAATTTACACATAATTTAAAAATAAACAACCAACATATTAAAATAAATCATAATTCATATAAATTTTACTAATTGATTTCATTCATTCATTTTTATTTTATAAAAATTTCGGCAGCATTTCGGCTTATTTTTACATTAAACCCCCTGCAAAATTTCAAATATAAACAACCCAATTCTAGTATTTTAACCAAGGCATTTATATATATATACCAAAATACCATTTATCAAAGTGCACCCAAAATGAACATAACACATAATGTTTCCATTCTAAACTAAACATTTCCAACTCAAGCCATATCACATAGCTTGATCAAACCCCAAAATTCATACAAAAAAATTAACTATACATGCCATATTTACATTAATTACAAAAGGTCCAAAAGTACCGAAAATTGCTTGGATAGTGTGATAGCAAATCTCCGACCTAGTCCAAAATCGAGCTAGCTTCCGAAGTCTATAGAACATAAGAAAATAAATAAAGTAAGCATTAAGCTTAGTAAGCCGTATAATATAGAATTAAACTTGCCAATTTAACATTTAAGCATTTAAAACAATTAAATTCAACTCATTTGTCCACAAAGTCTATTCACATCACCATCCATGAGTTAGTCATATAGCTAAATACATCATGTCATCAATATAATTCATATATTCATAAAACAAATAGTTTATGTAAATCATATAGCATTTATATCAATTCCATTCTATTCGTGTAACCTGTAATTCATCAGTAATAACAAAAATTTTTCCGTATCAATAGTAACTTATACATATCAATGGTAATTCATACAAATAATTATATAACTTATTCATATGATCAGTAACAGTAATTATGCCCGTTGAACCTATTAGAACATCGAGGGATACACGGGTGATACACTATAAGTGTATTTATCAGAAATTCGTCAATTCATTGTCATTTTTGCTCTTTCGAGCCATGATCGGTAAGCTCATTCCGAGCTGATAAACAGTAAGCTCTATTGAGCTGAGACGGTAAGCTCCGTAGAGCTGAAACGGTAAGCTCATACAAGCTGTGGTAAGTCCGCAACAAATGCAGGAGCTCAACCAAACGGTAACCCTAGTGACAAGTCACTCATATCCGGCGATTTTCTAAAGTTCAAACGGGCTCAGTGTTATCCAATTTCATCAATTAAGAAATGAAAAATCAATAGCTCAATTTCTCAATTCATATGCGTATTTATATATTTAATATAATTAAATACATACATTTAAATACTCAAAATTTAATATTCAATGCCTATTATTATACCAAATCTATATAACGTATATAGTATTTGTAGCATTTCATTTGCATTCATGTAAACAGTAATATAATAGCATATCGGTAATTTAAAATTCAAGTGGATCATTCATTCAACTTACATACATTCATTTTTGGACAATTATAAATATTTAATAATTCAATTCTAGCTACACGAACTTACTTCGTATTTGCTCGAATACTTTCGTCTACCCGTCTAACTTTTGTTTCCCTCGATCAAGTTCCGGTATTTGTTTATCTTGATCTATATAAATTCAAATTTAACTCATTTATTCACCAAATCAATCAATTCAATACATATAAATATATTTTGGCATTTTTACAAAATAGCCTTCATATTTTCACATTTTGACACTTTACTTCCTAATTCACAAATACACAAAATATACGAGATTTCTTTATACGTATTCTTAGCCGAATAATATATATCTTCTAATCAACCCATATTTTCATTTTTTATTAAATCCCTAAAGCTCATTTTGTCAAAATTTACTTTATAAAACTTGTATATATTTCAATACCCATTAATAATCTAGCATAATACTTCAAAATATACTAGTATTCAACAATGGCATATTTCAAAATCATCAAAATTTTCAGAAATTGAGGTACGGGCTAGCTAGAATACAAAGCAACGATCTCAAAAACGTATAAATTATTAAAAACGGAATAAAAACCATACCCTAATTGAGAATCTAAACTTGGCCGCAAATAAAAGCCATAACTTTGGCTTTCTAACTTCAAAATTGTGTAGAAAGAAAATGACTCTACTTTCTGTTTTGTTTTTTTTTTCTTTAATACACTATTAATAACCATTTTACCAAATTAACCTTAATGAAATAAAAGCATAATTCACATATTTTAAGGTCATTTATGACCATCACCACTATCATTGGTCCAATAACATAATAAGGACCTCTCATTCAACTTATCAGCAAATAAATACTCTTAACTTATAGCATGCTACTTTTACATTTTACGCGATTCAGTCCTTTTTATCAAATAAAGTATTTAAACGGTAAAATTTCTTAATGAAATTTTTATACTATAATTCCATCATGCTGTAAAACTTATTAACATAATATAATAAATATTTTTACTCGGTTAAGTGGTCCCGAAACCACTGTTCTGATTAGACTCAAAAACGAGTTATTACAACTCTTCCCTCATTTAGGGATTTTCGTCCCCGAAAATCTTACCGGTAAACAAATTAGGGTACTATTTTTGCATAGCTTCCTCGGGTTCCCACGTAGCTTCCTTTATCCCGTGTTTATGCCAAAGAACATTCACAAGTGCTATACGTTTACTTCTTAATTCTTTATTATCTCGGGCCAGAATTCTGATCGGTTCTTCGTTATACGATAAATCTGACTGTATTTCCACATCAACGGGAGAGATCACATGTGAGGGATCGGATCGGTATCGACGTAACATCGAAACATGAAAAACATTGTGTATCTTTTCAAGTTCAGACGGTAATGATAGTCGATATGCTACAGGTCTTATTCTTTCAACAATTTCATACGGCCTGATAAATCGCGGACTTAACTTTCCTTTACGGCCAAAACGAAAAATTTTCTTCCACGGTGACACTTTCAAGAATACTCGATCTCCAACCTGAAACTCTTTTTCTTTACGTTTCAAATCCGCATATGATTTCTGTCTATCTGAGGCTGCTTTTAAATTATCTCGAATCACTTTCACTTTTTCTTCAGTTTCTCTAATCAATTCAACCCCATGAATCTTTTTCTCACTTAATTCTGTCCAGTATAATGGTGTTCGGCATTTACGGCCATATAAAGCTTCATACGGAGCCATTTTCAAACTTGTCTGGAAGCTATTGTTATATGCAAATTCAATCAGAGGCAAGTGTTTTTCCCAGCTACCTTCAAATTCAAGTATGGAACAACGCAACATATCCTCGAGTATCTGTATAACTCTTTCGGACCGACCGTCAGTCTGAGGATGAAAGGCTGTACTGAAATTCAATTTTGTTCCTAGAGCTTCTTGTAATTTCTTCCAGAATCTCGATGTGAATCTTGGATCTCTATCAGAGATAATAGACAACGGTACACCGTGTAATCGTACAATCTCAGATAAGTATAATTCAGCTAATCTATCCAGGGAGTAATTTGTACATACCGGTATAAAATGAGCCGATTTTGTTAATCGATCAACGATAACCCAGATTGCATCTTTCTTTTTCGGAGTCAGAGGCAATGCCGATACAAAATCCATAGTAACTCTGTCCCATTTCCATTCTGGAATCATCACCGGCTGTAATAAACCTGATGGTACTTGATGTTCTGCTTTTACTTGTTGACAGATCAAGCATTTCGATACAAACTCTGATATATCTCGTTTCATTCCCAACCACCAGTACAATTGTTTCAAGTCATTATACATTTTAGTGCTACCCGGATGAACAGAAAAGCGACTACTATGTGCTTCGCTCAAAACTTTCTGAATTAATTCAGTATCTTTAGGTATGCAAATTCTATTCTGGAACATTAAACAATCATCAGTTCCAATACTAAATTCAGAATCAGAATTAGACTCACATTGGATTCGTCTGGCTTGTAACTCTCTATCATTTTTTTGAGCCTCGCAGATTTGTTGTAGAAATATCGGTCTAGCTTCTAATTCAGCTAGAATGGCTCCGTCATCACATAACATCATCCGAGTGTTCATTACTCACAAAGCAAATAGAGACTTACGGCTCAAAGCGTCAGCTACAACATTAGCTTTTCCCGGATGATAATCAATTACAAACTCGTAATCTTTCAGTAATTCGAGCCACCTCCGTTGTCGCAGATTCAAATCTCTTTGTGACATCAAATACTTCAGGCTTTTATGATCTATAAATATTCGACATTTCTCACCGTACAGGTAGTGTCGCCAAATCTTTAATGCGAATAGTATTGCAGCTAATTCAAGATCATGTGTCGGGTAATTCTTATCGTGTGGTTTTAATTGTCAAGAAGCATAAGCTATAACTTTTCCATCTTGCATCAATACACAACCCAGTCCGTTTAACGATGCATCACTGTAAATCACAAACTCTTTACTCGATTCAGGTTGAACTAAAACTGGGGCATCAGTTAACAGTGCTTTCAACTATTCAAAACTCTGTTGACACTTATCAGTCCACTCGAATTTTACATCTTTTTGAAGTAATCGAGTTAACGGTACTGCAATCATCAAGAATCCTTTTACAAATCTCCGGTAGTATCCCGCTAATCCCAGGAAACTTCTGATCTCAAATATATTTTTCGGTGGTTTCCAGTCTATAATTGCGGATATTTTGCTTGGATCAACTCTGATGCCTTCCGCTGAAACAATATGACCCAGAAATTTGACTTCCCGAAGCCAAAATTCACATTTGCTGAATTTAGCATATAACTTCTTATCTTTCAAAGTCTGTAACACAATTCTCAAATGTTCAGTATGCTCCGTCTCATCACGAGAATAGATCAGAATGTCGTCAATGAACACAACAACAAATCTGTCTAAATACGGTTTGAATATTCGATTCATTAAATCCATAAATACCGCAGGAGCGTTAGTCAAACCAAAAGGCATAACTAAAAATTCATAGTGACCATATCGTGTTCTGAAGGCAGTCTTCGGTATATCTGAATCTTTAACTCGCAACTGATAGTAGCCTGATCTCAAATCAATCTTTGAAAATACAGCAGCCCCTTTCAACTGATCAAATAAGTCGTCGATTCGCGGTAAAGGATACTTATTCTTTATCGTTACTTTATTCAGTTGCCTGTAATCAATACACATTCTCATTGATCCATCTTTCTTTTTAACAAATAACACCGGAGCACCCCACGGTGAGAAGCTCGGTCTTGCAAATCCTCTGTCTGTTAACTCTTGTAACTGTTCTTTTAACTCTTTCAATTCTGTAAGTGCCATTCTGTACGGAGCTATTGATATCGGTGTTGTACCTGGTAGCAATTCGATGCCAAATTCAACTTCTCTGATCGGTGGTAAACCCGGTAGTTCTTCTGGAAATACATCTAGAAAATCACTGACAACCGGTACAGATTCAATATTCAATTCTGACATTTTAGTATCCAATACATATGCTAAATACGCATCACAGCCCCTTTTTACACATTTCTCAGCTCGCATAGAAGATATCACAACCGGTAATTCCCTCGAATCATTAGATTCAATCTGAAGAATTTCACCATTCTGACATTTCAATTCTATACTCTTTCGTCTGCAATTTACAACTGTATCATGCAAATTCAACCAATCCATGCCCAGTATCACATCAAACTCGTCAAATGATAGGAGCATCAAGTCAGCCAGAAAACAGTATCCCCGAGTCATCAATGGACATTTCTTACAAATTTTATCAACCAACATTGACTTACCCAATGGATTCGATACTTTAACTACAAATTCTGTAGACTCAACATGTAAACTCTTTCTAAACACTAGTTCCATACAAATATAAGAATGAGTTGATCCTGGATCTATCAACGCAATTATATTAGTGTTAAAAAGAGAAAAAGTACCGGTGTGTCCCCATTTCAAAAGCCCATACGGCCTGGCCACACGGGCGTGTGTCCCCTGCATATTGAAAAGTTTTCAAAGTTTTTTTCTAAAATTCCTGGAGTACTCGGTTTAGTCCCAAACCATTTTTAAGGTCTATTTTGGTCCTCGAGGGCTCATAATAGGGACTATATCAATGAATTTAAGTGGTTTTTGATTTAAATGATAATTGAATATGAAATATATTGTTTGAGTTGTAAGTCCAATAATGCTCTGTAACCCTGTTCTAGCGTCGGATACGGTTAGAGGTGTTACAATAACCTAAGGTAAGTTACTTGGTTTAATAACTATGAGCCTACTAAGCATTTGTAATGCTTATTCCGTTTCTTTTCCCTTTTCTTGTAGATCGCCAACTTGCAGAACGTATCTAGCATATTGTCGAGGAACTCACACTATCCTATTATTGATTCAGTAGTCTTTCTATCGTTTAAAGCTCGATTTTGTGGCATGCAAATTGGTTTTAACATGGTTAAGTATTATTTTGTAAGTTGATGAAATGGTTTATATATAATGCTTGTTCTGAATGTGTGTATAATATGTATATAAGGCTTGAAATGTATATGTGTTTAATTAGGAGTTTTCATGTGTTTGAACTATGAATGTGGTTGGTTTTTAAATGACTTATTAAAGTGCTCAAAATGTACAAAATGGTATCAGGGTTCACAAATGGTTGAAGTTTTCAAATGGGCATATGTGATTGTGAAAAGGGTTGGATTAGTGTGATATAAATGGTATGAAATTGTATCAGTTGACTTGAATGGTTGATAATGCTTATATAACCTTGTTGTGAAATGGTGTCAATGAGGCAGTTGGTTAGTTAATTAGGAATTGTTATATGATATGTTTTGGACAAGTCAAAAGTTGATAGATGTATATGTTTGGTTTATTTGAAAGATTGGTTTTGGTAACTTGCACCAAAAGACGCATTTTTCATCACATGGGCTGACACATGGACAGATGACACGACCATGTGCTCGCTAGTAGTTAGGAAATTATCCCTAATACTTTGACTTTTCATAATTTAGTCCTTAAACTCATAACTTAAAATCTAACCATTTTAACCTAAATCCAACTTAACCCATGTTGCAAGGTACCTTAAAGCAACTCATATTTATCAACAATTCACAACAAAACCCATGGATTTATGCATTTAACAATTTAATCCCTATTTCGAAAATATAACAAAAATCACTTAACAAAACTTGTTTATTTCACAATCAAGATAAATAATCTATCACATAACTTCAAAAACTATTCAAAAACAACCATGGAAAGTCCTTCAACCTTTTTGCAAATTAATCTCGGGGCTAGCTAGATTAAGCTAAAACGAACTCAAAAATAAAAATCATTAAAAACAAGCTTGAGCACACTTACATGCACCAAAAAGAGCTTGGCCGAACCTAACATTCTTCTCTAATGGTGATTTTCACTGGGAGAGATGAAGAAGATGAAACAAGTTTTGTTTTATTTGATTTAGGTTGTAATTATTCAATTACCATTTTAACCTTTAAAATCTATCAAAATTTCAATAAAACCTTATCCATGCACATCCACTATCTCCTTAAATGGTATGTTTACCATTCAAGTCCTTTAGTTTAATATTTCATAGCCAATGGACCCCTTTAACTAATAGAACTCAAATTTTAACACGACCTTAATACAATCTTGTATGCATTAAATAAATAATAAAATAATAATTCACTCGTCAGAATTATGGTCCCGAAACCACTGTTTTTGACATCACTGAAAACAGGCTGTTACATAGCATGCTCATTAAATAAATCTCTAGTGATTGGTTTCTTAAATACGTCTACAACCATCTTTTTCATAAATATGTATTGTATGTTGACTTCTTTATGTGAAACTATGTCTAATAAAAATTGTACTTCATATCTATGTGTTTAGTTCTTGAATGGTTTTTGGGATATTTAGTGAATGCAATTATAGCTTGACTATCATAATTCACTAACTCTCATGATGCATCTTTGCCAAATCCCAAATGAGTCAATAATCATTTAAGTCATACCACTTCTTGCATTGTAGTTGAAATTACCACAAATTCAACTTCCATTGTGGATAATGCAATAAAATTCTATTTGTAACACTCCTCACCCAGTCCAATTGTCAGACTTGAGTTATAGGATGCTACAACAACTATCGAAACTTATACACATGCATACACAATTACAAATAAGAGCAACGACTATCGCTATCAACCTTTAGAGATGAAATCATGATTAATTAAACATTTAAATAAATATTAGAATTATAATTATTCAAGAAATAAGGACCATTTTGAAAATTTTACAAAATCCAATGTGAGTATCGATACTAAACAAGAAGGTATCAATATTTATGTGTTAGGTGTCGGTACTAATGTAAAAATTGATACCATTTTATCTCTTTGACAATTTTTGGTTCAAAATATTTTATTAATACCTTTGCAGATGTATCAATATTTTTATCACGAGTATCAATACCAAATTTGATTACTGTCGATTTTTAAAAATGTTCCATTCTCATGGTATCGATATTTTGGTCCCCGAGTATCGATACTTTTACCTAGAATGCTAAAAATTCACGAGTTAAAATGTTCTTCATGCTTAAAACAACATTCCTGCTCATGAAACAAGTAGTGACTAACTCAATCAAACCTACTAACATCTTTTAACCATTTTTCATGCCATATTAACACATATTCGTCAAGCAAACTATAGAATACATTGCTAATATCAATCTCAAGCATCAAAATTGTCCACACCTAAAGTCCAAAAACAACATTAACGGTTCATAAGTCTAATCCTAAAATAATGATGATGATGATGATGGTAATTGTAACTATAACCCACATTATCTTTATTTAGTATGTTCAAAAGAATCACAAAACCACCTACTCATAAATTATGCCTTGCTTAGATCACTTCCTTTGCCACCCCGCTCACACTTAAAGAGTTACTTATCTGCAAGATTTTAACGTGGAGTGTGTAAGCTTAAATAAGCTTAGTGAATGTTCGAAATTAGCGCAGAATAGACACAACAATGTAAGTTTAAGCAAGAACATACTAAGGCACATTCACAACCAAATATTCATCCTGACAAAATAATATAATCATGCTTCATTATCTCAAAAGTCTAGCATATACTCTCACATGCATTTACACAAAGCATATATCTTATATATATAATTCAAATAATGATAATTTGGAAGCTTGAAATTATAAAACATAAAAAGTGGACTCTATCTCCACACATTGGATAAACAGATCTCCATCACACCATTGATTTAAAGAGTTTAACATATCCCAAAAGTGTAGCATTAAGCTAAACACTCTCTTACACACCATCATGTCCCGATGAATGGAGCATTGCTCGACATTCCCTTATCTCTCCAACCTGTCCCGAGGCCTCAACGCCCAAATCGCAAAACACAAAGGTGAGTACTCACAACCTTATGGCATGCCAACTATATCCAATAGTTTCAAGGCCAAAAAATTCACAATTACACATATTTAATTACTATTTTAATGCACATAACCTCTGTTCATATTCATTAATTCGCATCACAATCTCATACACAATACATGCTTATTAGATTCACATTTAATTGCACTTTAGGTGCCACAATAATGTTCATTGAGCTATCATATATCAAATCTCATATGTATGCATTAAAATTAGTTATCACAAATCACATGTCACATACAAGTTTTCTCACATATTACCTATTGTAATAGCATCACATATCAGAACTCATTGTACATTAGGCATAATTTCACATCAAGGCAAAAAAATATAGAAAATACTTACTCTCGGAACTTAAGATAGGGGTTTAGGCTAATTCTAAGCTCTCGATTAACACTACGGATCGCACATACTAGCAGTGACTCTGAACACTCATCAATCACGCTTTTGCTTACTAGCCAAAAGCTTAAACAAGTCTTTCCTTGCCTTTAGACTTGCTCTTAGAGGCTCCTGATTGATCTGGCATTTTACACACATAACAAACACATTCCAGACTCATCAAAAACAACCTTGAACACAACCAAATATAAAAGAAAACACAATTCAAGCCTCTCTTTTCTCACTACCGAAAACTAACTAGTTTTACCGCAATTGAAGTTTTGACATTCTAACCTCATTTCTAATTCTCAATTTCGATTTCAAATATACTAAATATAATTTAATTTTATATCTAAACCATTAATTTCACCTAAATCTGTGGTTCTAAAATTTTCGAAAAATTTAAGCTTTCAAGAACATGTAAAAGAGGAAAATGTTTGATTCTTAAAAATTCAGTTATGAACTATCAAATTGAAGTGAAATACCTTCTAATTAGGTTAGGATGAATAAAAATCACTTTGAAAATACAGGCTTACTCAAGATTTTGAAATTTGACATTTTTGAATCCAAGCTTGCTTTAAAAAATTAAATCTAAATAACTTTTCATACAATCGTTTAAAATTGAATTTGAATTAACAACACTCTTTATTTAATTCTAAAATGTAAGAACATTACCTTAATTCGTTGAAACGACGACCTACAACTCTAATTCGGGATTAGAACTCAAGAAGAACAATGACAAAATTGAGGAAGAAAACGTGATTTTCTTTTGAAATTGGGGGTTATTCTGCTATTTCCGAGGTTAATAAATCTGAAAGAATGAATTAATTGTGAGGAAAAATCTTTGATTTAGATTTAGGGAAAGTTTGAATAGGTCTTGGTTTTTGGAAAGGGGGAAGACGGTGGGTATTCTCAGACTAATTTAAAAAATTAGGCAATTTGCCTCTTTGGTCACTCCCTATTTCTTCCCTTTTCCAATTAGGTCCTCACTCAATTAAAATCCAATTTTCCAAATTAGACCTCAAAATTAAATTTCATTTTAAGCTAGTTAATAAAATAAAACACGATTATGTTACTTTAATACTTTAATTATTTATTTACGACCCTAATTTTTAGTATTTGACTCAAACCCTCAATTTAATAACCCAATTCTACTAACCCAAAACTATTAGGCCAAATTTTGGGATGTGACACTATTTCTTATTAGTTCAGGGGATTGTACCATTTTTTAATAAGAAAACATATCTAGGTGTGAATTTTCTTTCATCTAAATCTCCTCCGAAATCAGTGTATTTATATTTGATCAAATTCAAGTCACATCCTTGATAGAATAAAAAATATTTTGTATTGCCTTTCAGATACCTATGTATCCTTTCACTACCTTCCAATAGGGTTGACTTGAATTCGATTGACATCTACTTACTAATCCAACTGCATAACAAATATCAAGCCTTGTGCACATTGTTGCATACATAAGGCTTCCTACTACACTAGAGTAAGGGACTTTCTCCATTTGAACCTTTTTTGGGACACATTCTTTTGCTTAGGCTTTCGCCTCTAGCAACAAGAGTGTCAATTGGCTTGTAATCTTACAATCTAAATCGTTCGAGGATTTTCTTAGTATATAACTCCTAAGAAATACCTATTAACCTTTGAGAACGATCTCGAGTAATCTTTACTCCCAGAATGTAAGCAGATTTACCCATGTCCTTCATTTCTAAGCCATTTTACAGTTATTTTTGTAACTTCAGTTTATTTTTAATTCATTTCTTACTTTGGGTTGGATTGGGTACTTGGGGTTTTTAGTAATTTTAATGGATTTGGGCTAGTTTTTTTTATTTGGTCCAAAATTATAAAAACTAGTTTGACTGGTTTTTTATCGGTTCACGGTTCATCCATGATTTACAACTCAACTAATTCTCCTCCTTATTTTGGAACGATATACCAGTCAATTCCCGGTCCAGTTTCAAGTTTCAAAAACCATGCTTTTAAGCCTTTAGTTCAAGGATTTGACTAATGTATCATTGCACAAATTTAGCATTAATGCTTTTTCTTTACTCCTCCCACCAATTTGGGACCACTATGTCATCTTTCTTCGATGATTTCATTTGAACTTGTTCCTGCAGTATGTTCAATCTAGTACTCTCTATCATTAATACTATATTCTTAGATATCCTCAACTCTTTGATTAGATCTTAGAACTACTCTGATATCAAATCTAGAAAGATTAGTGGTGGCTAAAAGAAATAGCACGAAGTAGAAGAAAAATAAAATAGAATAAGAGAGGAAAAAAAAAATTCTCTTTTCATAAAGATAATTGTTTAAACATAATTTGATGTATGAAATCTACTGATGACACTATTAGGATTCAACTATTATCCACGATACAATTATTTACACTTATCCTATTAATAGAAACTTCTAATCTTAGCATATAGCAAAATCTCAACTCAATAATGCTTACTTCTATTACTTGTCGTCCTATCTATTTTAGCTCTAACTTCTTTTAGCTCAACTTTCTTTTTAACTTCCACTTTAGCTTCATATCCGACTTCAGCTCTTGATTCTGTTAGTCGTGGTTTTAAAAATGGATCGATGCTCGAATTATTAATTATTTTTGATTCAATTGGTTCAATTATTGGTCTAGTTTCAATAAAATAAATTATTAAAAATTTTATAAAAATAAAAATTTTAAAAATTATTGCAAAATTTATAATAAAAAAGTCGATTCAACTGCTTGAGTTGTTCAATCAAAAGCAATTCAACCTCTATACTTAGACCAATATATCATTTGGTTTTCGATCTAACCGGTCCATTCGTAATAAAAGAAAAAAACAATGTAATTAAGAAATGTTTAATTTAATCTTGGCTTCCTATAGCCACTACAGAATTGCAGGTACAAGTGTAGAGTGAGAAGAATTGAATATATTAATTACTCCAAGAAATCAGTATAGTAAAATCTCTTGATTATCAAAAGATTACAGTAATTAATAAGTAGGAGAGTATATATATATATTATAATAATCTTAATCCCCAAAGTTCCAACATAATCCATATTGAAACAGTTAATTGTCCGCAAAACCAAAAACTAGCGGTCAATGTAATCATTGTCTAGAGTTTATCATTGGTCAAATGTAATAGGATGAAGTCTTATTATTATAGAAAATGAAATGCGAAAAAAGGCAGAAACCCTTGAGAGATGAGATGCCGGCCATGTTTGGGAGATGGGAAAGATGATGATGTTTCTTAAATGAATCAATGCAAATAAAAGCCTGTGAAAGGGTCACTGTCAAATAGTTGTGATGGTGGCAAATAAAGGATCTATCAATCCAATTCATTCATCTAAAATATCAAAGCAAAAGCTTCCCAGACAAAGACAACCCCTTAAACCAATAGCCACTTGTTCTTAACATTCGAAATTTAGTACATAACTATAATTTATTACCAGTCCTGGTGAAGTGGGTGGTTACTGTTTTGAAAACCCATTTGGGTGGAATAGAAGAGAAAGAGGCCCAATTGGGAAAAGCTTTTAGATAGATTGAGAGAGAAAGGAAGGAGAAAGTAAAGAGATGATGGGTTAGGGTGGGGATTTGAAGCTGTGGAAGGGGCCTTATGGTGGAGGGGTCCTTTGTGATAATGGAAATGGCAGGGCCGACAGTTTCAGGTTTCAAGGAACAGTGAGTACAGAGGCTATAACCAGTGTCCGCCATTAAAGCTGCAATACGAAAACCTTCTGGATCCTCAAACCAATCATCTTCACCTTCATTTTTCATTTCTAAATTCAACCAATTGAATCTCAACTACTTCAACAGCACCTACAAACATCCAAGCTTAACCCAACATGCAAGAAGAATGGGAGAAAGCAATCACCAAGCTGCAACATCGTCAAGATTGGGGTTAAAGCATAGTGGAGGCGAGATCGTTGAGGTTCAAGGAGGTCACATTGTTCGGTCAATTGGAAGAAAAGACCGTCACAGCAAAGTTTGCACCGCTAAAGGTCCTCGAGACCGTCGTGTTCGTCTCTCCGCTCACACCGCCATCCAGTTCTACGACGTTCAGGACCGCCTTGGTTACGACCGTCCTAGCAAAGCTGTGGATTGGCTTATCAAAAAGCCAAATCCGCCATTGACGAGCTCGCTGAACTACCTCCTTGGAACCCACAAACCTTGAAAACAACGACTTCAACCACGAAACAAAATAATCAACAAGATCAAAACATAATCACAGCAGTAGACAATGAAAAGCCCAGAAGAACGGCTACATTAATGGGAAACCAAGTTCAAATTCTTCAGCAACAAGGAACGGGAGATAACCCGAATAGTAATTCGGGTTTTCTTCCATCTTCTTTAGTTTCTGATGAGATTGCAGATACTATGAAGTCTTCTTTTCCATTGGGAGCTTCCAGTGAGGCACCGTCTTCTTCTATTCAGTTTCAGAATTATCCACCAGATTTTTTGTCCAAAACCAGCAGCCACAGTCAAGATCTGCGGCTTTCGCTTCAGTCATTTCCGGAGCCGGTTCTTCTCCACCACCATCACCAAGCTGCTGCAGCTCAGGCACATCAAACTGAATCTGTTTTATTCTCTGCAGGAACCAGCCCTTTAGCTGGCTTTGATGGATCTTCAGCTGGATGGGAAAATCACCACCACCATCCGGCTGAGGTAGGAAGGCTTCAGAGATTGGTTGCCTGGAATAATGGTGCTGCTGCTGCTGATACTGGTAGTGGCGGTGGCGGTGGAATGGGAGGATTTCTCTTTGGCAATCTATCAGCACCGCCACTATCACCGGCTTTTGGCCAAAGCGGCCAGTTTTTCTTTCAGAGGGGACCCCTTCAGTCCAGTAACACGCCCTTGGTTCGTGCTTGGATAGACCAGCCAATTCCAACAACCGACGAATACCATCATCATCATCATCAAATCCCACAAAATATCCATCACCAACCTGCTTTATCTGGCATTGAATTCACCACATCAGGTGTATTCTCTGGATTTCGCGTTCCAGCACGGTTCCAGGGCGCACAAGAGGATCAAGACAGCATCGCAAATAAGCTGTCCTCTGCTTCCTCTGACTCTCACCATTGATCCAATAAAATGGAGAAAAGCCAAAGTCTTTCCCCTCTAACAGGTCTAACTTTTGCCACTACTTTCCTTGTTCCATTCAGTTTCTGGTAAACAGTCCAAAATTTCGCCATGTTTTATTTAAGTAAGTGTTCTTATAGGACCAGTTTGATCGTTGACAGTGAAGTAAATGAGGAGATGCTGCTCGATTCAACACCAGTTTGAGGGAAGATTTTGGTCACTTCAAATCAATGGCCTATGCCGTGGGAAGAAGAAATCTGGGTTGATTTCAGGTTATTCAATCCCCGGTTCCATTAGTTTCTATCAGTTCATTGTGTTGTACTTTGACTATTTTTTTGACTGAGCTCTTAAAACTCAGCTATGGCTTCTCTTCTTGCAGAACTTGTCATGTGTTTTTTATGTTACTGGACATTTGTTTGCAATGTTTATGTTGATTGCTACTGTTCCCTAAAGTTACCGTTAAGATTAAAAAAAAAGTTAGTTCAAACTTGGATTTGATTTTTTTCCCCCTCAATTAGGACAGACTCAGTTAGCAGAAAGCTCACATTCTTTAGCTAATTTTAATGAAATAAGGTAATACCAGATGAACTAATATGGGAAAAAAAAGTCCTTCCTGGATCCTATATCCCTTTGATCCGATCGGAGTCTTTTTCTTCTGTTTGTCTATTTCTGATTTGGATGAAAGTGATAGAGAGTTTGCTTGTGATTTTGTTTTGTTGCTTTGTTACTTTGTTATGAACAGAGTGTTGTGCCACAGCGGCAACTTCCTTAAACTTGCAAAATGAATTGAAAGAATAACTAATCCTTTTTACATCTCTATCATTGTATGGAGTTTTGGGAGCGTTGAAGAAGTCATTTTCTGTTAACAGTAAGATTTGTTAAAATAGAATGGTATTAGCTTATAAGACATGACAATCTGTGTATTCGTGCTATGTTCTTGTTATTTTTCCGTGTCATAATCGTGTTTAAGCTGTTAATAATTTCTCTTGTTTACATTTAGACGCATACTTGTATAGACTTCACCTATTACATGCTTTAATATGAGAGATGGGTTTGGTCTTAAATCATGTCATAACTTAGCATTGAGACCCAAGTTGTAGAGGATACCTAAGACCATACTTGGAATACCATCTTTATTAGGTTTTATATAGCGGTCGTAATGCGATGTATCGGGTTGATATTTTAGGTAAAAGTATTTTGGAGGCCGTATACTAGAAGTTGGATTGCATTTTGTTCATTGTATTAAAAAATGAACAAATTAATCATTGTATATTAACACGTGGTACACATGGTGTGTCTGGTTATTCCGTTTGTCATGTTAGTTTTTAATAGTATAAATGGATGACATTTTTAATAGAAATGACTGATTTGCTTTTTGATTTAATTCACAGGGGCTAATTAGCCCATTTTTCGAGTAGAAGAGACAAAATGCAATCTTACTTTTAGTATAGGGGCCTCTATGATACTTTTTACCGTTATTTTACTGTTTGGTCAATATTTATTCTTAGGGTCTGTTTGATTGACGGAATTGATTTTCCGGAAAATCATTTCCAACTTTCCAGCGTTTGATTGGCGGAAAACATTTTCCATTTGGAAAATGAACTCCAAAACAAGGGAAAATGGGTTACATTTTAGGGAAAATGTCTTACCCTTTCAATTTCCGTAAGACATTTTCCGTGCTCTCCTCTCTATCGCCTCCTTCATTCATTCCTTCATTTACGGTAGAAAACTACTTCTGTTTATCGATTTTCCAGTATTTTTTTTAATTATTCAATACTTGTTTTTTAACACAATTACAAATAATTTATTTGATATTAGTTTTTTTCAATTTATAACGATTAATATTGTAGCTTAATAATTGAGTATTATTATAAATAAATCATTGCAATATATGTAAAAACAATTTAAAATATAAAAATTTATTAATATATATTAATATATGTAAAAACAACTTTTCCGGAAAATATTTTCAGGAAATGTGCCAAACAGCAGAAAATATTTTCTAGTAAATCATTTTACAGAAAAATAAAATATTTTCCAGAAATCATTTTACGGAAAACATTTTACTGGCAATCAAACAGACCCTTAGTGTTTATTTACAACCGTATTTAAATATATGAAACTCAATTAGTGGAATACATAATAAGGATACATAGCATCAAAATTTTGGTACTTGCCTTCCTATAAATGGTCCCCCACATGTAGGTATATTTTCAGCTTAGCTGGAAATGCTATAATATAGAAATTTGCAAAGGAGATGGTTAAAGTTTGGGACATTTATAAAATTGGAGGTGGTTGGATTTGTAGGGCTTTTGTTGTTGGCGTGTAGTTGGAGTTTTACCTATGAATGCATAATTCAATATAACAATGAATAATTGTTTGCTAATTAATGGTTAATTGAAAAATGAGTTAGAGCATCATTTAATAATAATATAATTATTATGGAAGATTAAATAAAATTCAATGTTGGTGTTGCTCACTTGTCTTTGTTAGTTGAAATTGTTTTTCTTTCTTTCTTTTTGTGACAAGAAACAAAACGGTTGGATTACAAGGCAAATATGTCATTTGTTTTATCATGATCTAAGGTTGCTAGAGCTTCCCTAAGTGGAATATCAAACACTTGCACACCTGTCTCCTTATCAAAAGTCATTTTGGTTAGGCAATCAGCAGCTTTGTCATTCTCCTTAGGAACATGCCTAAAAAGACATTATCCTCCATGCATCAGAATTTGTTGGATTCGCCTAAGCAACACAGAACTCAAAACATCGATGTACTGTCTTGGATAGCTGTGACAGCCTGCAAACTATCAGATTGAATCACCACCCTATTATACCTTTATCTTTGGAGAAGAACCAGTCCATCTAAAATACCTCATAATTCAGCATAAAAATTTGAACACTCCCTCAAATAATGGTTATACCCAAGAATCCAATTCTCATTCCCATCCTGCAACACTCCTCCGACGACTGCAATTCTTGAACCCATCTTGATTGCACCATCAGTATTTAAAAAAGCCCAATTACCTATCATTAATTGTCTAGGCTCGTGTTGGCTAACCAAACAGTTTTTTTGAGTAACATAATATTGTTTAGCTTAATTGTAAGAGAGCTTAACAATCTCAAAAGAGCTTCAAGCTATGCCTTGAAAGGTGAATAAATTCTTGTTCTTCCAAATGTGCCAAGCAAACAGGCCAAAAAAAAAAAGACCAATTAACCTCTCCTGAGTGATTCATTGATTGATCTTGCAAATTTGAAACTAGCCAGTCGAGAAAATTTTTCGAATAAAAACTATTGTGATGGTTTATTGGGATAACTTACAACCAAACTTCCTTGGCTGCTAAACAATCTCTAAGCACATGTAGAATATCTTTTAAAGCATGACCACAAACTACAAAAGAGCTATCATGTCTAATACCTCGTTTCACCCATTCGACATTAGTATGTAAGTGTTGCTTGAGTGCAATCTAAAGGAAGAATCGAACCCTTTGAGGACCTTGAAATTTCTATGCAAGTTTCCAAACCGCATCTCTAGAGGACCAAGAACTCTTCTGTAGCATCTAATACACACTTTTAACAAAAAAGACCCTTGTTGAAGTACGCGTCCATGTAATCCTATCCGGACCCACTGTAGGATGGGGAGGGGGAATACCTACAATTCTCCTTACCACATCTTCTGATAGCCAAATACAAAAAAGATTTAAATTCTACATGCCTTCGTCTATTACCATTTCACTAAGAAAACAATCAAAGCTAAGATTAGCATGAGAAGAAATTTGCTTAATCAAAGGTCCTATGCCCGGAACCAAAGAGTCCTCCCAACATCGAGTGTTATTCACATTCCCCACTGACCATGCTAAATTGTCTCGGAGTAGAGGTTAGACATTAGAAAGAAAGAAACATCTTCCTCGCGTAATACTTTCCAGCATTTTTTTTTCATGCCATATTTTGAGCGAAGAACACGGACCCAGAAGGCATTATTCAAGTTTCAGCAAAAAAGAGGTGTTTTGATCCCATAACTTCCTAAACCTAAGACCACCACAAGAACGAGGTTGACAAATCAATTCCCACCCAACAAGAGACATTTTCTTCCTTCTGTCTAAGAAACCCCAAATAAACTATTTGACCATGTGTTTGATCTCATCACAGATAAGGGTGAGTATTTGATCGAGTCAAATCGAGTTAAAAAATTTCATGTTAGTCGAGTTGAAAAATCCTATTTTAACAACCAAACTCAATTTGAATTTTTTTTCAAATCGATTCTAATCGAGTAAAAAAAAAATTTGAGTCGAGTCGAATTAGCAAATCTTATTATATATACTCAATGTTCCATTTACATGGACCGATTATTTTACTAGTAGACGAAGTACAAGCTTTTAGATTAATTTTGAGTAAAGGAAAAAAGGAGAGTGGAGCGGTTTGGGAAGGAAAGTAAGACTAATGGGTAAACATTTATCAAAACAACATAGTTTTGCCTTTTAACTTGATAGTTTTAACTTTTTTAGAAAAGGTGAACATTTATCAAAACGACGTAATTTTGCCTTTTTTTATTTGGATTTTCGGATAATTCGAATTAGGGGTGAGCATTCGATCGAATCGAGTGAAACTGTTTGAGTTAAATTAGAAAAAATAATAATGTTAAATTAAAATATTATACAATATAACTATTTCCATGTTAGTATGATAAACTTGAATCATTAATCACTTATCTATAATTCAAAATTATTATTTTATAAAATTTTAATTTTTTATATATTTTTTAGATTTTTTTTAAAATTTATAATTTTTTTAAAAATACAATTTTTAAAAATTATTTTCAAATTTTAAAAATTACTTTGATTTTTTTTGTAATTTTTGTTAAGAGAGACTAATTTGTTCATTTTCAAAATTGACAAGGACCAAAATGGTATTTATACTAATTTGTTATTCGAATTATTCAAATTATAAAAATTCAACTCGACTTGAACTCAAAATCTGAAATTTGTTATTCGAGTAATTTGATTCGATTAACTCAAATTTTTTTTTTAAAATTTTTGGAATTGGATTAAATTTTGCTCAGCCCTACTCATAGATTTCTTTAGGAATCATCATCGATTACATAAAATAACTTGGAATTGATAAAATGACCGCTTATGTTAAGGTTGCCCTGCCAGCTAAAAAAAGTTGTCTAACATCCCAACTCTACAATTTGATGTGAACCTTTTCTACTATGAATATCAATGTGCTAGTGTCACGGGCCGCAGTTCAAAGCCCGTGACCAACGCACCAAATGCATCCAATGGAGGTCTGTTGCTCAGATGGGGATCATTTGGCCCACAAGAACTGGCCCGATTCAAAGAGATATTGGACAAGCCTGTCAGATTGAAGCCTGGTTGGCCCGATAATGAAAAGATGGCAACTTAGGCTAATATGGTAACTAATCTTAGAAGATAGAGGGAATCATATCTTGTAAAGATTAGATTAGATTTGATAAGGCTTATCTTGTAAATCCCTAAAATTAAGGGATATGGTTAAATCTCATCCGTCGATGTAATTGTATCTTGACCGTCGGTTTTGGGAGAGCTCAACTATAAATAGAGAGCCTCCCTCTCATTTGTACTCACTCCTGAATTGTTTCATTATTCTTTGTGAATAAGAATTGAGAGCATTTACTCAAACACTTTGGGAGCGTTCTTTCTGTTGTTCTTTTGTAGCTTCTTTTGGCACAATCGCTTCCACTATACAAATTGGTGCCTTGGAGGAGTTCTAAGGAATCCTCATTTTTGGGCGTAAAGGCTGACTTGGGCGAGTTTGGAGCAAACGGATCGCCTAAGGCCGCACGGTTTGCGAGACGAAAGGTCTAGCCCCGTGACAAGTGGTATCCGAGCCAAGTTTTGAGCCAAGTATTCGAGTTGGTTCGAAGGCACCGTTGGGATGTCGAGAGAAGAGTTCGAACAAAGGTGGGTGAGGAAGTCTTTGAGGGAGACAATATTGGCAGTAGAGGAACGTGTGGGTAAACTCGAGGGATCCATAGAGGATGTAAAGGAGGCACTCGATGGGGTCGAGGATCGCATAGCAAACTGGAAGGAGCAGTCCAGAGACTATGTAAAGATGTCTCTTGATTCCACCATGGATAAGGTAAACGAGTTGTTTAATTCACACAGGGATAAGCTGTCGGAAAGGAATGATGCTCTCGAGGCCATGATGATGGCTTTGAAGGAGGAAACAATGGCCACGACGAGGGCTTTGAGCACAAGAATAGAGGAGCTCGAGGGAGAGCTGGCCTTGTGTCAAGCAGCCGTGGGGAAAGGAGTGGCAAATGCAGCACTCAGTAATGAGGATGTCCCAAAGCCGAAAGAGTTTGTGGGGACAAGGTCTGCATGTGATGTGGACAATTTCTTGTGGAGGATGGAAAACTACTTCCGTGCCAAAGGCATTATGGAGGATGCGGTTAAGGTAAACACTACTTCAATGTTTCTTACTGACGTTGCGCTTTTATGGTGGCGAGGTAGGACCACAGATAAAAGGCAAGGTGAGATTTGGACGTGGCAAGAGTTCCAATGCGAGTTGAAGGGACAGTTTTACCCAGAATTTGCCGAGGAAGAAGCTCGGGCAAAGTTGCAAGAGATAATGCAACGGGGCACAGTGGGGGAGTATGTTCAAGAGTTCAAGGAACTCATGCTCCAAATTTCAGATGTGACCGATGAAGAAGCATTGCTTGCTTTTCAAAAGGAATTGAAGCCGTGGGTCAGACAGGAGGTGGTACAAAGAGGTGTCCAAAAGCTGTCGGAAGCTATGACGGTAGTTGAGTCCGTGGTGAAGCTTGGTCTAGGGAAAGACAAGCTTGGGTCTTCCAAGTCCGATGGAAGGGGCGTATGTGAAATGGATCACAAGGAAGATAGAGTTAATGGCAATGACAACGGCGACAATGGTGGTAATGGGAAACCACGAGTTGGGAAGAAGAAACCCAAGAGGAAAAGGGACAAGCTAAAATGCTTTCTCTGCGACGGTCCACACATGTTGAAGAAATGTCCGAGGAAATCCGCGCTTAAGGAGAAGCCGGTGGGTAAGGCCTTGGTACTTGGTTCGAGCGCAAGGGGTGTCGAAGCCAAGGAGGTCAAAAGCGAGAAGAAGCCAGTGGAGTGCTTCTTGTGTCATGGTCCGCATAGGTTGCGGAAGTGTCCGAGGAAGTCTGTCATCGAGGGGAACGATGGAGTAGACAATGAGCCCAAGAAGCTTGGTTCGAGCAAGGGAAAATTAGAAGCCAAGAGGGCAAAGAGGAGCAAAAAGAAGCGAGTAAAGTGCTTCTTGTGCCATGGTCCGCATGAGTTGCGGAACTGTCCAAAGTAAGCCGGAGTCAAAAGAAAGGCAACGTCTAAGCTTAGTGAGTCGTCGGAGGGGCTTCCACCCAAGGAAGAGGTGAGTTTGTCATCGGACTTAGAGGAAAGAGTTGCGATGAAAATAGTGAAGCTGGGACCAATGAGGCTCAAGTTGAGTGAAGCATCGGAGTTGGCCTAATCATCGACAAGGCTTCCACCTATGGGAGAGGTGGGTGGTGCATCAGACTTCAAAGGAAAAGAAGCGATGCATGTGGGACAGTTGACCAGAGTAAATGCGACGAGTAGGACGGCTCGAGTTAAGAAGCGACGGAAGCCGAGGCAAAAATCTCGAAGAAAGGGAAAGGCTAAGGCGACGAGACGAGACCAAGGCGAATCAAGTCAGTGCCATTCAGAAGTCGCAACGAGGACGTTGCGAGAATGGGTGGGGGAGAATGTCACGGGCCGCAGTTCAAAGCCCGTGACCAGCGCAACAAATGCATCCAATGGAGGTCTGTTGCTCAGATATGGATCATTTGGCCCATAAGAACTGGCCCGATTCAAAGAGATATTGGACAAGCCTGTCAGATTGAAGCCTGGTTGGCCCGCTAATGAAGAGATGGCAACTTAGGCTAATATGGTAACTAATCTTAGAAGATAGAGGGAATCATATCTTGTAAAGATTAGATTAGATTTGATAAGGCTTATCTTGTAAATCCCTAAAATTAAGGGATATGGTTAAATCTCATCCGTCGATGTAATTGTATCTTGACCGTCGGTTTTGGGGGAGCTCAACTATAAATAGAAAGCCTCCCCCTCATTTGTACTCACTCCTGAATTGTTTCATTATTCTTTGTGAATAAGAATTGAGAGCATTTACTCAAACACTTTGGGAGCGCTCTTTCTGTTGTTCTTTTGTAGCTTCTTTTGGCACAATCGCTTCCGCTATACAAATTGGTGCCTTGGAGGAGTTCTAAGGAATCCTCACTTTTGGGCGTAAAGGCTGACTTGGGCGAGTTTGGAGCAAACGGATCGCCTAAGGCCGCACGGTTTGCGGGATGAAAGGTCTAGCCCCGTGACACTAGTAGAGTTACCTTTTCATGTAGTAAAGGTACATCCAGATAATATCCAAGATTCTGCACTCTTTGAAAACCAAGCAAATTGCTTATCTACCCTCTCAACACATTACCAACTCCACTAGAAAAGAAAATGTTCCTTTTCTGAGCATTAATCTTATGGCAAAAAAAAAACAACACAAAAGCGCTCTGAAATTCCTTTAAAAAGTCGAGCTTGTTGCATGTGCGCCTTACTAAAAATAACCAAGTCATCTACAAAAAAAAAGGTACGATAAGCCGGGCCGTTCCGAGATAACCGGATAGGGCATCTGTAATGGCCCAAATTCAAAGTTATCGGAATAGTGATTTCGTAACCACAAATCTGATTTAAAGATAAATTTATTTTAATATTTTTGCATGAATATTGATATGATAGGAAAATCGTATGAAAATATCGATAGAAAAATTTTACCGATTTAGTGGTTAGTTAGAAAAAGAAATTATTGAAGAAATTGGGTAAAAATAAGGTATTGAGACTTTGATCTCGTAAAACCGAGTCAAAAATAATTTTATAAATAATTATGAAATATTAGTAATATGGTATAAAAATTTCGTTAGAAAATTTTAATGTTTGGATAGTCAATTACGTAAAAAGGACTAAATTGAAAAGGTGTAAAAGTTACTAGAAGGATTAAATAGCTCAATTGTTAAATGAGGAGGGACATAAATTGTAAATAATCCCAAAAGAAGATATTTTGGGCGGCATACGTTGACAAAAAATCAGGAGAATTGAAGAATTAAGCGTAAAATTGGAATATTGCAAAAATTGCTTTAAAAGTTACGACTAAAGTGGAATATCTAGAATTCTCTTCATATTTTCTGCATTCTCATCAGCCAAAAACGTCCCAAGGGTTTCTTCAAGCTGTTTTTTCATAATTTTTGCACCAAGTGAGTTAATGCTTTCCTTTTTCTTGTAATCTTTGTGTTTCTAAGACTTTTACAACTAGGTCCTATTACTAAATTCATTAGCTTTTGATTTTATGAATGAAATGGAAAGTTGCTATGAATATGTGCTGGAAGTTTATGATGAAATAGGATGAAAGTGAAGCTTTAATTTTTTTATTAGATGATTTTATTAGGTGATTTCAATAGAAATTGATTTGTAGGACCTAATTGTGAAAAAGTTTGGAATTAAAGTCTAATGCTAAAATTATGATTTCCAAAGGTTATAAAGTAGTTTAAAGTGATGGAATAATGTGTTAATTTAGGAAAAATCAGCTCAATTGAGAGGTTAATTGAGCAAGGATGAAATTATCATTGTTTGAAAGTTTAGGGAAAAATGGTAATTAACCTCATGCACTAAAACAATTTGGACAGCAGCAGTAGGTTAACTTTGAAAAATCACCAAAAAATTGTAGAAATTGAATTAGAGGATGAATAAAATATGAAATTAAAGCTTATTGAGTCTAGTTTCTTATAAAAGAAATGGTGTAAGCAATGAAATTGTAAATCATGAGATATAATAGGTTTTGTGAGACAAGGTCAGAATGAACTCGGGTTCCCCTGTTCTGACATTGGAAAATTCATTAAAAATTGTACAAAAATGATTATGAGTTATACTTTATATGGTTAGAATCCTTAATGAGTTTATTTTCAGAAGAAACAAACGGAAACATCATCCGAATTCTGTACAATGAGATAATTAATTTTTAGTGAAGAGGGGTTGGAACTGTCAACAAGTGAAATAGGGGAAACTTTAAAGAATAAACTGTACTTATTGGCTAGGCCAAAAATTCTGAAAATTTTCTGGTAAGAAGATATGCGAGTCTACTTTCAGGAAAAATTAACAGATCTTAATTTGGAGTTCTGTAGCTCAAGATATAAATAATTTAGTGACTGTGACTCAGTAAGACAACTTTGAATGCACTATAAATAATAATGGAATTTTAGAGAATGTTACATATGAACATGAAATGTATTAGATTAATGATTAAATTTATTTATTTAGATCCGGAAAATTCAAATACGAATCTAGATCGAGGAAAAGAAAAAGTTCGGGATTAGTAGATTTTTATTTACGAACAAGTATCGAGGTAAGTTCGTGTAACTTGAATTATATTCTTAAATGCTTGAAATGTTTGTTATTGTTGTGAATATGAGTTGTATGTTTATTGTATGATAATTGATGAAGTATTGATATACTTGATGAAAAGAGGAAATAAATCCCGGTTGAATGAAAGGAAAATTCGATGGATCTTTGAAAAGGAATTGACGGTAAAAAGGATCTAGCCCGGACGAGTGATCTTATCCTGATATAGCCCTCCCGAAGAATATGTGGAAAATAGATTTAGCTCGGACGGGTGATCCTATCCTGATATAGCCCTCCCGAAGAATATGTGGAAAATGGATTTAACCCGGACGGGTAATACGAATTAGGGTCTGAATTTAGCCTGGACTGGTAATTCAGATCCAAGCTCATTAGAGTAATTGTCATTGCAGGGGATTTAGCTTGGACTGGTAATCCCGACAATACTCTGTGAGTTTATATTACAGGGGATTTAGCCTGGACTGGTAATCCCACTGTAAGGATGAGGTTCGCGGGAGTGTGCTCTCTGAAATGGAAATGTGCTCACATGAATATGAATTGACGGACCCGAAATTGTACACTAAAGTGTACCTCTGAAAATCCATCGAAATTTCAAGTAGTTCAACAGGGTAAATATGGAAAAATAACAAGGAAATGGAAATCATGGTATTGATGAGCTCATCAATCATGGTATAAATTATTGATACATGGAAATTATTGGACTAATTTGAATGTTGAGTTTGTGCATGATAGGGGAATAATGTATGGAATGGGTGTATGAATGTTTATTACATGTATGGAAAATATTAGGTAAGTATAATTCTTGTTACATGAGCTTACTAAGCACAAAGTGCTTATCCTGTTTCTGTTTCCCCTGTTTTGTAGTGTTAAGAGCTCGAAGGTCGGATTTGGTCGGAGACGCATCACACTATCAACCTCAAGATCTCGGTATATAAAGAAACTTTATTTTGGAAATCAATGGCATGCATAAGCTAGTAAAGTAGATGTTATATGAAATGAATGTATGGTTAGCCATTGGTATGGCTAACAAATTTTGGTTTTGGTATGTGATGAGATTATCTTATGAACACGATAAAGCTATCTTGAAAATATATATTGAAATGGATTGGTTGTGTTGGATTGGTCTCGGTTTAAAATTTGCAGGGGAAAATTAGATTTTTATAAAGGGGTTATATTGAGTTTTTTAAAATATATATATTCGGTAAAATCTGGTAATGCCTCGTATTCTATTCCGGCGACGGATACGGGTAGGGGGTGTTACAGCATCACTCGCCTTTAGAAATGGTAGAATGAATTATATATCTGTGCCATTCCATGCACAACAAAAAGAGATATGGAGACAAAGGGCACCCCTGTCAAATTCCTTTGACAGGCCTAAATTACTGAGTTGGTACCCCATTCTATTAAACTTGCATTGTACAATTTGTAATAGTTGACATAATTATATTCCTGAGAAAATACGGAATACGAAGCGAGGCATCAATAAAATCCCTTCTCACCCTGTCATAGTTTTTTTTCCAAATTTATTTTAATTGCCATCCATCACTTTTTATTATTTTTACCCTTCATGGAACACCTCTTGTGCTATAACAATATTGTTAATGATATTTCTTCCCGCAATAAAACCAACTTGCTCCTATGCAATGACTTTAGGAAAAAAAATTGAAACAATTAGCTATTATCTTCATAATCAACTTGTACAAAATAGAACAAAGACTTATAGGGCGAAACTGAGCAAAACTTTCAATATTTGAGACTTTGGGAACAAGAATAATCAGAGTATTATTTAACTCCGGACCTATAGTTCCCCTAACAAAAACCATTTTTACCCACTCACAAATATAACTACCAACTACCCCTATTACTTCTGAAAAAAGAGGGCGTGAAAACCATCACTACCCGAAGCCTTCAAAGGTGCCATGTCAAATAGTGTCATTTTAATTTCCTCATCAGAAACCGCCTTACCTAGAAATTCTACATCAAAAACATCAAGACATGGGAAAGAGCTAGAGGGTAGCCTTGTCATGGTATTCATAACATCACCATACAACTTTTGAAAAAAAAAATCTAAATGCTTTTAGCTGAAGTACATCTTGGTCATAAATCCAATCACCATCAACATTCCACAACGCAGTGATCCGATTACACTTTCTTCTCTATATCGTATGGTTATAGAAGAACTTAGTGTTTCGATTTCCCAATTTGAGCCAATCACATCTGATCTTTTGTTTCCAAAGTAATTCCTCATGATGAAGAACTTCTAACTCCTCTCATGCCTTTATTTTCAACTGGATTAGATTATTCGAATTAGAACATTCTAGTGCCCTTTGAAAACCCGACAACTTATTTAACAATTGTCTTTTAAAAGTCCAAATGTGTCCGTAAAAGAGTTTTATTTCATTCCTTAATACTAGAAGTAACTTGAAAAAGTGAGGCTGACATACTTCCATTAAAGTGTTGCTTGCCTTGGACAAAATCAGAGAAATTTAGATGTTTAATCCATCCTTCTAGAAAACGAAAAACCCTTCCCCTCGACATTAAACTCCGGCCTTAAAGAAAGAAGTAAAGGTCTATGATCAGATTTAATTCTTGAGAGATGAGTAACCATGCAATTAGGAAAGGCTTTCATCCAATCATCGTTGCCAAGAGCTCGATCAAGCCTCTCGAACACACCTCCTCTATACCAAGTAAAAGAGAGACCCCTAAACCCCAAATTTTATAATTTATTCGAATCAACAAAGTCACCAAAAAAAGGCATCTCCTTCCACTAGAGCGTCCACCTTTCTTGTCACTAGAGTAAAGAATAGCATGATAAACAACCAATCACCAATCACCAATAGCCATCCAAGGAATTGATACCGAATGATAACACTCTAGAATAACGTATTTTTATGTATTAATTATGTATTTATTCTGAGTATGATCCTGCTAATTTGAGCTATTTATGATCTTTTATCTCATAGGGACTAAATTTGAGGCAAAAGTGAAATTAAGGGCCAAAAGCGTGAATTTAGAGATAAAATGGGCCAATGTGAGACATAAGGAAAAGTTGGTGCCAAAAGTGCAAGCATGGAGGACACAAGGGTTGAAATGCAAAAAGAAGAGATTTTATTCTATTAAACTCTATTTTAATTATATTAGGATAATTAATATTGAGATAATTATTAAGGATTATTTTTAGGATTTTATTTTATCTTTATTTATCTTCAATTAAATGTATTTATCTTTTAGGAATTTAAGTAGGATTAGAATAACTCCCCTAGCACTATAAATAGGGGGTGAAGTGACTCAAAAGGGGATCCCATATATTTTTCTGAAAACACTCTCTCCCCAAAAGTTTAGGCTTTTGTTCTTCTCATATTTCTTTTTAATAAAATCTTTATTATTTATTTATTTATTTTCTTTTCTACCACAACCATGAGCCACTAAACCCATCTAGCCGAAGGTTGTCAAAAATCCCCAAAAGAGTTCACGAGGCTTAGAATTCGTACTTAGCCTCCTCGTTGAGTGTTCATCGTTTCTCCGCACTACGGGGCTGACGCTTCCGCCCATGTCCCTTAAGAAGTAAGCTTTTCAACGTATGCAAAGGCGGTCGCTTTGTATGTTTTGGGAAGGTTGCACAGTCGGTTCGTTAGCTTACTGCGTCAGATGTTGGCGAGCCCAAGAGACAAAATGGCGTGGGATTCGCCATTGAGAAGCGTTGGCATAAGACGATCCCACAGAAGCGATTGTTGGCTAGAGTCAAGTTCCACCACATCGTAAGTCTAAATCCTTGGAGTTGGTGGTCGTAGGCGTCCTCTTCCACTATAACTGGCTTATTCGGTTTGGGAAGGATCATCTAAAAGCCAAGGATTGAACCCAAGGTGGAACGAGACAACTAGAGGCTGGAATCTCCCATAAGAATTTCCTTTCTCTCAATTTTATTTTTAATTTCTCTAATTTTTGATTCAATATTCTTAAATTTGTTTTTATTTTATTTTTCGTTTTCAAATCCAAACATTTAGTTCCGTTATTTTTTTATTTTATTTTTTTCAGGCACGCAAGTTTTCTTGGGCAAGATTCTACCTAGGATTTCACGGAACAAGATATTTTGCAAGTCTAATCCCTAAGAATTTGACCCTACTTCCCTTTTACTATTCTTTTTCATTATTTATTAGGGATAGAATATTTTTGGTGCTTTCAACGACCGCATCACCGAAGGAATAGACGATTTCAAAGTATCCCAAAGGAACTTACGCTTCTGTCTGACAGGGTTACCATAAACAAAAACGATGAAAATAGACTTCGATGGAATGCTACTTAAAACCCGAATCAGAATAAATTGTGGATGATTCTGAACCACCTTGACCCGAATCGAATCCTTTCAAACAATCCAAATACCCCCAGAATATCCAACACTTGTATGTTATGAGAACACTGAAATCCCAACTTAGCAACATTTGTATCTACTTTGGTGCCATTAGCTCTCAATTCAAGTAGACTAACAATGTTTGGTTTATACTCTAAATTATATTCTCGTAAAATATGGGGAAATTTAGCGCTAGCACATCCCTTGTAGTTCCAAGAAAAAATAGATAAATTTATATTCATAGCAAATAGAAAAAAAGAAACAACCTTCATTGCCTGGGCACTTCCGTGACTTCCAACTATTCTTCCGTCTTATTCGGGTTTCCCTTACCAGCTTTAATTTCAAGTTGAGAGGAAATAAGCTCAACCAAGGAATTTATTGAATCAGATAAAGGAATTTGAGATCTTCTAGTCGTATTAAACTGACTCCCTTAACCTCGAAATGATTTGTTAATTTTCTTCCCACCCTACCCAAACCATTCTTCTTACTAGCACTTCGCCCTTTAACACTAGAACTGTCATTACCTAAAGCTAACAACCTTCCTCCCTCAACTGTGCATACAGAAATTGGGGAAAAATTCTCCTTAAAAGTAACTGATGAATGCTTTTCAAGATCCAAACTATCGTCAATCATCAGAATTCCAAACTCCATCAATCTTTCGAAGGTCAGGTTAAAATGGGATGTGGTTTCACATTGGGTTTCAACACTCATGATTATTCCAACTATAGTAGCAGCTTCATTGGAAAAGACAACAGGTAATAGTGCAAGTTCAGAAACAAGACTGGATTGATCCATATAAACTTGGGGGCTATTTTACCAAACTAGTCCAAAAAATATTATATTTACAAAAATAACTCAGGTTTAAAAACAATCACCAAAATAACCTAAAAGGAACAGTAAAATTGGGTTGTGGCCTGTCAATGGCCGGAACCCACTCGTATTTTGCATCCATAATTGCCTAATAATTGTGTCAGACTTAAAAAAAAAATTAAGTTTTTGAGTTTTGGCCTGTCAATGACCGGAACCCATGTATTTTTTTTAAATTGTATAATACTGATATACGAAAAAGGGAAAAAAAGAAAAACGAAAAAAAAAATTTGGGTGCTGGCCTATCAATGGCCGGCACCCAGTACAATTTTTAAAAAAAAATTTTGTGTCAGAGTCAGATATCAGTATACGAAAAAAATAAAAAAATTTGAGTGTTGGCCTGTCAATGGCCGACACCCAGTACAATTTTAAAAAAAAAATTTTTTTCGTGTTAGAATCAGATATCAGTATACGAAAAAAATAAAAATAAAAAATTTTTTTGGGTGCCTTTAAAAATTTTTTCTTTTTTTTTCGTGTCAGAATCAGATATCAGTATACGAAAAAAATAAAAAAAATTATATTATTCGAGAGTATTTTAGTTTACTTATTTTAACAAAAACACTAATTAAAATATGTATGTAATGATATTTGAGCCCGCATCAATTAAATTACTAAAACTTTAAATTTACTATTCAAGCAAACCTCCATTTTAATATATTTTATAATTTTTTTAATATATGCAATTTATTATCTCGACACTAATTCATAATTAATGACAAAACCATGATAAAAAAACTGTACGTTTAATATTGTTTATCTTATGTATTTATGTGTTTAAATATCATTTAACTCATAATGTAATCTATTTTTTATATTTTAATATCGTACATATTTCATGTGTTATTATGATTAATTAGTTTCAAACCATACACTTCATTATTTATTGTATGCTACTTTAAACATCCATGTGTATTTGGTTAGTAATGCAAATTTATTTCAGTAGTTAGAAACTATTATTTCCAATAGTTCCAAACCATTTTTTACAATTACAAAAATATTAAATAATTTTCTAACCATTACATGAAAATATTACATTTTTGCCCCTTCCAAAATCTTATAAATAGGAGGCATTTTTCCTTCATTTAACACATAACTGACAAAAAAAATAAAGTTTCTTCTACTCTCTCTTGACTTTCTCATTCTTTTAAAAACTTTAGAATTTTTTTAAAAATTGTATTAGAGAAAATTTTGTTTAGGAGTTTGAGTTTTAAGCAGAACCGTCTGTGACCCCTCCAAACTTTCCCGAGAATTGATCCTAATATGATTTTTCTGATTAGTTCTATTTTCAGATTATTTCAAAAGAGCAATACCAATGGAGTTCTACCTTCTTTATTCAAGTGTACGAATATCGAAGAATTGTGTTAACCTTGGGAGACGCCATCCACTATACGATTGCACCAATCAGGGTGAATTCATTTCTAAGGCTGTGGTTCTTCCACGGCATAATAATACTTTATTTATTTAATCTTAGTTTATTTTCCAGTCAGTACTAACGAGTTTATTTTGCAGTAGTATATTTTTCAACATATTTTAAATCTATAATTTCTACACTCATACCCTGTGATAGAATTTCTAATTTTATTTATATATTTTAAATATATTGGAGGACCAAAGAAAATGTCAAAATTGATAATTACGTCGGTTGAAGTGCAACATGAAGATGAAAATAAGATTCCCTTTGTAATTGTATTTCCAATCTAGTATAAGAATTGGACGATACGGATTGTGTGGTTTTTAATTTAAATATAGTTGATGTTGACACCATTTTTTTGTATAAAACGGGGTCGACTTGAATTTTAAAAAATGAAAACGAAAAAAATGGGAGTCGCCATCAATCCTTTTTGATAAGGTGTGATCGGATCACCTTACAAAGTGGTTGTTTTTAATAAACGATTTAATTTTATTAAAACAACGAGTTTGGTCCACGAAATTCAGAAAAACGGGTTCGGGAGTTGGTTACGTACAAGGAAGGATTAGCACCCTCGTAACGCCCAAAATTGGTACCTAGTTGATTAGTTAATGTCTTAATATCAAAAATTGAAAACTTTGAAGAATTTTAAAAAATACGATCCTTACATTAAAATATTAGAAATTTTTTAGAAAAGGGGCACATTTCACGTTAATCGAAAAAAACATCATATCCAGTAAGTTAGGATACAATGTCTTAAATTCCCGATATGCGAATGAATGCTAAAAATTTTACTTATTTAAAAGATATTTTATTATCTCGGGTTTAGGAAAGGGATCATGCCTAGTAAGTTAGGACACGATCTTTTCTTAATTCCCGAGATCGTTTAAAAACTTGAGTTTGAAATTATTCGTGTATTTAGATTTATTGTGAAAATCAAAACCCAGTAAGTTAGGATACGATCCTCTCGAATCTAAACACGAAATATTATTTATTCAAAACAAATTTTGTTATATCGAGTAAAATGAAACACGAAATCGTAGTAAAGAATGTGAAAGTAAATTGCATTGTTGTTATGTATGGCAAAATCATAATGAATACAAAAGTATAAAAATGATACGAGTAATAGCAACAATATAAAATAAATAAAAGTCAAACCTACAATCATATAAAATAACAATGTATATAAACAAATAAATTAAAACATTCGTTCAAAATAATAATGAAAATGAAATAAATAAATAGTGAACACAAATGTAAAGGGATATATATGAAAATTGAAATATATATATATATGACATACATAATATAAGGCATAAAATATAATATATATTAGGGAAGTATATAAATACATAAATATGTACATAAATAATAACAAAGGGATAAATGTATACTTATATATATCCTAAAATATGTATGTATATATTAAGATAATAAAAAAGCATGCATATATACATAGATTATAAAATATAGATATGTATATATATATATATGTATATGTCTTAAAATATGTATGTAATAACAAAATATACTAATAGGTATATAGGATACAACATATAGAATATAAATATATAATGTTCAAACATTCGATTATAATATCAATAATAATATAATAATAATATTGTATAATGATATTAATAATATTAAAACAAGTAATTTTAAATAAAATAACCTAAACAGCAAAAATGGGATTAAATTGAAAACGAAATTAAACTTTGGGCTCGAAATAAAAAAACAAAAGGATTAAAAAGTAAGGCGTACAAAAGAGAAGGGACCAAAAGGGAAATTTCCCCGCGCTGGTTAAACGGTGCCGTTACAGTGCAACGCATGCACAGGATTCACGGACCAAATTGAAACAGACACGAAATTCGTGGCCAAAATCGAAAATAATAAAGAAACCGCATCGAATAGATCGCAAAATCGGAGGGGCTTATTGCGCAAATAGACCCTCAAGTGAAAACACGCGGATCCCCTGGAGCGGGTCGGGTCGGCCAACGGGTCAGATCAAAACGGCGCCGTTTTGGTGCCTGAGAAGGCTGCCCAAAACGACGTCGTTTTGAAAGCCTATTTAAGCCAAGTTTTTTGCAAAACACTTCATTTTCAGCCCTCTTTCCAAAAAAAAAATTCTTTCTCTTAAAATCTCTCCCCTTCCCTTTTCTCAGCCCATAATCCGGCCAAAGGACGGATCGACTACCGCCACGCTGTCCGCCACTCACCGGCGACGACGCTGCTGTCCACGGTGGCTGGAAAGTTGAAAAGGTACGTTCTTTTCTCCCTTTTTTCCTTTTTTATAACTCTTTTTCAATATATATAAAAAGAAAACTAAAGAAATATATGTATGTATATAAACAGTTTTAAAAGGAAGGAAAATAAATAAAGAAAAAAAATAAATAGAAAAAAGGGAAATAGATCTTATACCGAAAACAAAAAGTCATTCAATCTGTTTTTTTTTACTTTTTATTTCTTGAAATCGTTCCCTCCTTTACAATGGTATTTCAATCGATTTTGTACCGAAAATAATACCCTCATTTCGTTTCTTATAAATCGGCTTTATAGCCAAAAAAAAATAAAAATTTTGGTCTTGTCTCCTTCTGCTTCTGCTTGTGTTGCGTGTTTGCAGGGTGATGGACGAGCGGCGCGACGTCAGAGGCAGGTGCGGATGGGACGTAGCGAACGACGGTGGCAGAGATGTGGGTACTGCAGAGGTGTACGGCGTACATGGGGGAAACTAGGGTTCTGAAACCCTAGTTTTTCATTGGGTTTGGGCTGTATTTGGGCATATTGTTTGTATTTGGGCTGGTCCAATTAATTTTTTAATGTAATTGGGCTGTTTGGACTGAAGTTTGTTTTGCTGGTAGGGCCCGGTTGAAATTGGGCTTCTACAGCTGCCCCTCTTTGCTTGTTGTCGTGTAACGAGAATAGAGCAAAGACTAAGAAAGACCAATTTCACTCGGTCTCGTTAATTCTTGATTTGCTCTGGTGCTTCTTTTCTTCAGGTAGCCTTCTTCCAATCCACTGTGCATTGTCACGTCGATCCATTCCACTACACTTCAGAAAGATACGACTTGTAGCTTCAATCTATTCTGTTGTAAATTCAGGGGGACGAGATTCATGGCTTTAGTCTGTTCCACTGCAATGTCAGGAAGATAAGACTTGCTATGATAGTTTTAATCCGATCTACTGCAACTTGGAAGAGATAAGATCAGTCATCTCTAATCTGTTTAACTGCAATGTCGAGGAAGTAAGATTCGCCGTCGTAGCTTCCATCTATTTAATTGCAATGTCAAGGAGGCAAAATTCACCGTTGTAGCTTCAATCTGTTTCGCTGCACCGCCGAGGGAGTAAGATTCGTCGTTGTGTCTTCAATCTTTTTAATTACAATGTCGGGGAAGCAAGATTTGCCGTTGTAGCTTCAATCTGTTCCACTGTATCGTCTGGAAAGTAAAATTCGCCTTGGTGGCTTCAATCTTTTGAATTGCAATGTTGGGGAAGTGAGATTCGCCATCGTAGCTTCAATCTGTTCCACTGCATCGCTAGGGAAATGAGATTTGCCGTTGTGACTTCAATCTTTTGAATTGCAATGTTGGGAAAGTGAGATTCGTCGTCGTAGCTTCAATCTGTTCCGCTGCATCGCCTGGGAAATAAGATTCACCGTTGTGGCATCGATCTTTTAAATTGCAATGTCGGGGAAGTGAGATTCGTCGTCGTAACTTCAATCTGTTCCGCTGCATCGCCTGGGAAATAAGATTCGCCGTTGTGGCTTCGATCTTTTAAACTGCAATGTCTGGGAAGTGAGATTCGTCGTCGTAGCTTCAATTTGTTCCGCTGCATCGCCTGAGAAATAAGATTCACCGTTGTGGCTTCGATCTTTTAAATTGCAACGTCAAGAAAGCAAGATCCGCTGTTGTAGCTTCAATCTATTCAACTGCACTGCCTGGGAAATAAGATTCGCCGTTGTGGCTTCGATCTTTTAAACTGCAATGTCGGGGAAGTGAGATTCGTCGTCGTAGCTTCGATCTGTTCTGCTACATCGTCTAGAAGTAAGATTCGTCATTGTGGCTTCAATTTTTTAAATTGCAATATCGGGGAAGTGAGATTCGCCGTCGTAGCTTCGATCTGTTCCGCTGCACCGTCAGGGAGGTGAGATTCGCTGTTGTAGCTTTAATCTTTTAAATTGCAATGTCGGGGAAGTGAGATTCGCCGTCGTAGCTTCGATCTGTTCCGCTGCATCGCCAGGGAGGTAAGATTCGCTGTTGTAGCTTCAATCTTTTAAATTGCAATATCGGGGAAGTGAGATTCACCGTCGTAGCTTCAATCTGTTCCGCTGCATCGTCAGGGAGGTGAGATTCGCTATTGTAGCTTCAATCTTTTAAATTGCAATGTCGGGGAAGTGAGATTCGCCGTCGTAGCTTCAATCTGTTCCGCTGCATCGTCAGGGAGGTGAGATTCGCTGTTGTAGCTTTAATCTTTTAAATTACAATGTCAAGGAAGTGAAATTCGCCGTCGTAGCTTCGATCTGTTTCACTGCATCGCCAGAGAGGTGAGATTTACCATTGTGGCTTCAATCTTTTGAATTGCAATCTACGATTTTTTCGACCTGCTTCGCTGTCAACTCAGAAAAGCAAGACCTGCCATCTTCATTGATCTGTTCTTTGGGGAACATGACCTATATAAACCTATTTATGCCTAGTGATTATGATCAAAATGAATCAAAATATCCTGGCTAAATGTGTATGCATGAATGCAAATTGAAAATGATCTTTCAATGTTTGAGTTGTTATTGCCCCTTGCTTAATAAGGCTTTATTGCCAACGCGTCTGAATGTTATCTTGTCCGGTTGGTAATGCTCATCTCTTACTTGGTCGGATTGCCCCCACTATAATCTTCAAGGTTCAATCCACTGGATACAAAATTTGAATAATATTTCTCCCTCTGTAACCCAAGGATAGAAAGACCTGGCCTTTTTTCTCGATCCTCTGTTATCATAATTCAATGATACAGAATGTGAAACTCTTTGGTCTCCTACACCATTCCCAGGGTGTCATATCAAATGCTCATGCACAATTACAAAATTTTCTTCTCCGAGAAAACCTTTTTTTATCACTCAGTGATCATTACTTGTTTGTTCATTGAAGCTTTGTCACCAACACGGCATCTTGTCATTTTGTTCAATCAATGTTTGGATAACAAAATCTGAAAGCATAGTCTTTAACTTAGACCCTTCATTCTTAGATATTTCACCCTTTAAACTTGGTGTTTTCTAAACAATAGTCCTGTTTTAGGTTCCTATATTGTTTAGAAACTTCTAGAGTAATATGCAAAACTTCTATTGCGAAAGTATTATTAGTCCATTAATCATTATTCTAATGCAACATGCTTGCAAAAGATCATAACGATAGATAAAATAGAATTGATTTGAGGGCATAGCTCGAAATGAATAAATTATCAATGATAGCAAGAATAAAAAGAGGAATTGATTGGAACATGTATCTTGGAAAAGAAAGAAGTATTCCAAGAATAACAAATTCAATAATATGATAATTGGGTACCCCAGATATCACAGCTTGAACTTCTTTGTACAAACTTTCTGAAGACCATTCTGAGTTTGACATGTGTTTAGGAGATCTACATTGCTTTGTCGATGCCCCAAGATGTCGCCTACCCTTTCTTGTTGATTCAGGTATAACAAGATCATCACATGCCCCAATCTGATCAAAATTTGAATTACTCTGATCACCTCATGCCCCATTCTGATCAATATTCAAGCCGCTCTGATCACTTCGTGCCCCATTTTGTTCCAAAATTTGAGCCGCCCTTTTTAGGTTTTCAACTCAAATCCCCTTTGGTCTCAAGGCGCCCTTTGCGGGTTTTCACCTTGGCCTCTCCTTTTTTCCTTTTCTTTTCTCTTCTTATTCTTCTTCTTTTTTTTTTGCTTTTTTTTGTTTTTTGTTTTTTTTATTGAATCTAAACTCATAGGATTAAGCACGTCCTTGATATCCCTTCCGATCAAGATTGACACTTTTCCAGATAAGGCCTTCCCCACAAGGTTCTTCCCAGCTTGGTATGAAGTTCTTTTTGTATGGAAAGGATCTTCTTCAATACCAAGTCTTCTTATGGAATCCTCTAGGGCAAACTCTTTTTTTTTTTTTAAAATGCCCTTTGCAGATTTTCACCTTGGTTCTTTCTTTTTCTTTAAACGAAGTGTTTCTTGACTGGATCCAAGTTTATAAGATTAGCAATCTCACTCAGGATCAGTGCTCCTCTGAAAAAGTTCTTCTTTAAAACATAGGGACATTCCCGGTTTGACATTCAGTTCCCTTTAGAATCCTTTCGTTAAGGAAGAATCTTTTTCAACATCCAGCCCTCTCGTGGAATTCTCTGAGACGAGCCTGTTTATTGTGGGCTCATATCATTTATTTCTGGTACATCCGACCCTGATGAATAGCTTTTAACCCTTTTCCTAGGGCCAACTGATCACATCACGATTGGATCCCTCCAACAAGCAATGGGGGGATTTCAATAGGTAAAACTACCTTAATCCTGTAAACCAACAAGAGAGGTGTTACCCCAGTACAGATGTTCGACAAGCGATAAGGAAAAATGGTAATTTCTCATGCCAGTCCTTGTTCACCTCTAGGTAATTCGGTGACAAAACGTGGTGTCTGATTCTGAATTGATTTCAGACCCCAGTTACCCCAGTTATCGTGCTATCATTTAAGTTCAATGCATTTTCCAATACCATCCTCTCTGAAATTCTGTATCGGTATAGGATGACCTTGATCCATGAAGTAGCCTCTCAAAAAATGAAGTAATGCCCATTAGAAGTCTTCGATAATGGTGATGTCCATGCCCCATTTTGCTCAAAATTTAAGTCGTCCTTTTTCGGGTTTTCAACTCAGATCCACCTTTGGTCAAAGCGCCCTTAGCGGGTTTTCGCCTTGACTTCTCATTTTTCTTTTTCTTTTCTTTTCTCTTATGATTTTTTGATTTTTGATTTTTTTTTGATTTTTTGATTTTTCTTTCGAGTCTGAACTCATAGGATTAGGTAAGTCCTTGTTATCCCTTTTGAAGGACCTTCTTTAATCGGATTTCCTTCATAGAGCCTTCTGGGGCGAAACTTCAACAGAAAAATTTTAATCTTCCTCTTTAATCAGGACGAAATCCCACAGAACTTGAAGAGATGGAAGCTCGTCTTCAAATGGGCAAAGCTATGCTGAGTCAACGAGAGAGGCATTTGTCCTGACGAAGAATCGCATCGTTCACTGCAAATTTCTGAAAACATGCTGCTGTGTAGATTTTATTATCAGCGATTAATTCGGGCATATCCTGGTATGATCATACAAAGGCATATTTGAACTCTAGAGATAACTCAACAAGGTCAATTCTAGTCTTCACCAAGCTTACAATTTTTAATGATTCCTTGAGAGGTAGGATCTGTTTATCCTCTTGTTCTACCAAGTTTGGAGATAAGCTACGATCTATGTCATTTGCAAAGTCATGATATCCGTCTAAACACATGCCTCGCTCAAGTGGAAAATCTGAGTTTGCAGCAGTTTCATTCATGTCATTGATATCTGAGGACTCATAATAAGTACTAAAGAATATACAAAAGAATGTATAAATTTATGAATAACTATTTATATAATATGATTATGAATGAATGAATGATGTGGAAGAAAATCCAAAAGAATGAAATAATCAGAAATAATTATTCAAAAATAATGAAAGAATATTGGCTCAAAAAGGAATGCAAAGATGTATTTTATTAGAATAATAACCTTCAGACATTAGCCTATTTCACAAAGGAATTTCTATCACTTTTAGGCTAAAAAAAAACAAAATGTTCTGAGCATTACTCTAAATAAGCTCTAAAAACTACAAGGATTTCTTCTACAGTCCAATCGCTTAGAATGCTCCCAAATTTATAAGGGTGGGTCATCTAACAAGTTCCCTTTTCAATTATGTCCTCATATATGCCATTGGTGTGAACACTTGCCAATATTGCTTCATACATCGCATTCATCCCATTATCAATATGATTGGGTAGATGGCTTTCTGTACTAGATGAGTCACCCAACTTGACAATTCCCATGTTGATGAATTTTTCGACTAGCTTCTTGTAGGCAATGCAATTCTCTATTGAATGCCCTGTAATTCCAGCATGGTAGTCGCATTGTGCATTCGCGTCATACCATTTGGGGTACGGAGGCTGTAAAGGGGTCAAGTAATGAGGAGCAACAACATGCGCATCGAACAAGCTTTGATACAGCTCTTTATATGACATCAGAATTGGTGTGAACTGGAGCTTCTCAGTACTTGGTTTCACTCCAGATTCTTGCTTTAAAGGACTCTGATGGCTGGTGGTTTCCGTCTTTGGCCTGCCCACAGTGATTGGTTTTGAGTGGCCCTTGTTACGTCCGCCTGCATTATCCCTTTTATTCCCTTTCTTCCTTGGGACCTTTATAGTATCTGGGTACTCTACCCTCATCTGCTTTATTTCTGCTAGATTAGCAACATGATTAGCTAAATTATTCCTCACATTGGACTTTGGGTCTGTCAAGCAACCAACTGGTGTTGCTGTACCAGTCTGATACTGTTGTGATCTAATAGTAAAGAATGCCCCTTGTGAACACCCATATGGCTGGACTTAGACACTTGTCGGAGTATAATCTAGGGAATAGGCAAGATCCTCATTATCAACCCCAAAATGGACCATCGGGTCCTTCCTTTTTTCCAACTCTCCAGCTAGCAATCGGTTGAACTAGCTCATCATGATTCTCCGTAATTCTAGCATCTGATCTCTCATCTCCTGTTGAAATTCAGTCAATCGCTCCTGCATCTGCATTTGCATTCGCTCTAATTTTTCCAACATTTGTTCCATTTCTCTGACCTTTGTTTGGATACCGTAAGGGTGTTGAGTTGGTTGGTTTTCCAGGTTAGTTGAAATAAATTTATTCAATTAGACTCTTTTAATGGATTTTAATGCATGTAATGCAAATGCATGAAATGAATGCCTAAAGAGACGTTGAATCTGATTCAATTACATTTAGAAAACTTTTCTAAAAAGTAAATTCCTTTACATAAAGCAGAGGCATGTACGGCTTCGCCCTTATATTCCAAGAGACAATATCGATCTTTTTCTTCATCCGCATGTTTGAGGTAATCTTGCCAATAGATGCCAATGCCAGCTCCTTTTCTTGATCTTGGTCGCGATCCACCATCTACCCGTCTTCATAAGGCTCGTCAGCTTCTTTAAGGGGTTGGAACGTCGAAGGCTCTCAGACGATCGCCTTGAATCCTCATGCCAAGAAGCAAGGTTACGAACTCTTCCATCGCTCTTCTTGTGTTTCTTAGAATATAGTCAGGCAACCGTATTCTCTTCTACTTTATCAAGGAACACGTATTCCATGACAAGCTTTCTAAGTTAGTAATCAAACTTGAATCAATATCTCCTTCCTAAGATGCAAATACAATTCAATCTCAATCAAAACACGACAAGAGGGGTTAGTAGAAAACATAAACAAGCAAGGAAAACAAAAGTACCTAGTCGGGTAACCACTAGGGATTTGGAGTAGCTCTACCTATGGTGGGCTCCTAAGGTCTTCTACATGTAGTTTGGTTCTAAAGCAAAGGTACCCAAACCAACAGATTCCTCGATTCAGGGGGATACATTTCCCTATGGCCATGCGGAGATGAAAATCTCACGAAGACATAGGTACGGATGTATCCCGGAAGCGATTCACTATCCCATGCGGAGGTGAAAACCTCACGAAGGCGTAGTTTCTCACTCCCACTTAAAAGGTGTGACCAACGATCATACAATGGAATGTGCAAAAATATACACCTAAACTCTAAACAAAGAAGTAATTATAAACAAATAATAAAAGCCAGAATAAAGGCAAATGAAATGCAATAAAATGATCGTATCTTTAAATCAAGTTTTCAATTTTTTGACACAAAGACAAAAAGCAATCAACTCGTGGCTTGACTCTCTTATTTTATATCCCCAGCGGAGTCCCCAAGCTTTTGACACCATTTATTTGTATCAAACGTGGTCGACTTGGATTTTGAAAAATGAAAACGAAAAAACGGGAGTTGCCACCAATCCTTTTTGATAATGTGTGATCAGATCACCTTGCAAAGTGGTTGTTTTTAATAAACGATTTAATTTTATTAAAACAACGAGTTTGGTCCACGAAATTCAGAAAAATGGGTTCGAGAGTCGGTTACGTACGAGGAAAGATTAGCACCCTCGTAACGCCCAAAATTGGTACCTAGTTGATTAGTTAATGTCTTAATATCAAAAATTGAAAACTTTGAAGAATTTTAAAAAATACGATTCTTACATTAAAATGTTAAAATTTTTTGAAAAAAGGGGCACATTTCTCGTTAATCGAAAAAAACATCATATCCAGTAAGTTAGGATACAATGTCTTAAATTCCCGATATGCGAATGAATGCTAAAAATTTTACTTATTTAAAAGATATTTTATTATCTCGGGTTTGGGAAAGGGGTCATGCCTAGTAAGTTAGGACACGATCTTTTCTTAATTCCCGAGATCGTTTAAAAACTTGAGTTTAAAAATATTCGTGTATTTAGATTTATTGTGAAAATCAAAACCCAGTAAGTTAGGATACGATCCTCTCGAATCTAAACACGAAATATTATTTATTCAAAACAAATTTTGTTATATCGAGTAAAATGAAATACGAAATCGTAGTAAAGAATGTAAAAGCAAATTGCATTGTTGTTATGCATGGCAAAATCATAATGAATACAAAAGTATAAAAATGATACGAGTAATAGCAACAATATAAAATAAATAAAAGTCAAACCTACAATCATATAAAATAACAATGTATATAAACAAATAAATTAAAACATTCGTTCAAAATAATAATGAAAATGAAATAAATAAATAGTGAACACAAATGTAAAGGGATATATATGAAAATTGAAATATATATATATGACATACATAATATAAGGCATAAAATATAATATATATTAGGGAAGTATATAAATACATAAATATGTACATAAATAACAACAAAGGGATAAATGTATACTTATATATATCCTAAAATATGTATGTATATATTAAGATAATAAAAAAGCATGCATATATACATAGATTATAAAATATAGATATGTATATATATATATGTATATGTCTTAAAATATGTATGTAATAACAAAATATACTAATAGGTATATAGGATACAACATATAGAATATAAATATATAATGTTCAAACATTCGATTATAATATCAATAATAATATAATAATAATATTGTATAATGATATTAATAATATTAAAACAAGTAATTTTAAATAAAATAACCTAAACAACAAAAATGGGATTAAATTGAAAACGAAATTAAACTTTGGGCTCAAAATAAAAAACAAAAGGATTAAAAAGTAAGGCGCACAAAAGAGAAGGGACCAAAAGGGAAATTTCCCCGCGCTGGTTAAACAGTGCCGTTACAGTGCAACGCATGCACAGGATTCACGGACCAAATTGAAACAGACGCGAAATTTGTGGCCAAAATCGAAAATAATAAAGAAACCGCATCGAATAGACCGCAAAATCGGAGGGGCTTATTGCGCAAATAGACCCTCAGGTGAAAACACGCGAATCCCCTAGAGCGGGTCGGGTCGGCCAACGGGTCAGATCAAAACGGCGCCGTTTTGGTGCCTGAGAAGGCTGCCCAAAACGACGTCGTTTTGAAAGCTTATTTAAGCCAAGTTTTTTTCAAAACACTTCATTTTCAGCCCTCTTTCCAAAAAAAAAATTTATTTCTCTTAAAATCTCTCCCCTTCCCTTTTCTCAGCCCATAATCCGGCCAGAGGACGGACCGACCACCGCTGCGCCGTCCGCCGGTCACTGGCGACGACGCCGCTGCCCACGGTGGCTGGAAAGTTGAAAAGGTACGTTCTTTTCTCCCTTTTTTCCTTTTTTATAACTCTTTTTCAAAATATATAAAACGAAAACTAAAGAAATATATGTATGTATATAAATAGTATTAAAAGGAAGGAAAATAAAGAAAGAAAAAATAAATAAATAAATAGAAAAAAGGGAAATAGATCTTATACCGAAAACAAAGAGTCCTTCAATCTGTTTTTTTTTTCTACTTTTTATTTCTTGAAATCGTTCCCCCCTTTACAATGGTATTTCAATCGGTTTTGTACCGAAAATAATACCCCCTTTCGTTTCTTATAAATCGGCTTTATAGCCAAAAGAAAATAAAAATTTTGGTCTTGTCTCCTTCTGCTTCTGCTTGTGTTGCGTGTTTGCAGGGTGATGGACGAGTGGTGCGACGTCAGAGGCAGGTGCGGATGGGACGTAGCGAACGGCGGTGGCAGAGGGGTGGGTACTGCAGAGGTGTACGGCGCACATGGGGGAAACTAGGGTTCTGAAACCCTAATTTTTCATTGGATTTGGGCTATATTTGGGCCTATTGTTTGTATTTGGGCTGGTCCAATTAATTTTTTAATGTAATTGGGCTGTTTGGACTGAAGTTTGTTTTGCTGGTAGGGCCCGGGTGAAATTGGGCTTCTACAGTTGATTTTCAATAACCAAATCCATTTTTAATCCATTTCAAATATGGATGGATTTTTTATTCATTACTTATTTACTTGAGGTGCATTAATTTTTGTCTTTAATAAAAAATACTCCAAAGTCCAAACTATAGTATTTTTTTATTTTATTAAAAATGTTACTTAAACTTTGATTTCGTTATTACTTTAAAAAAAACCAAAGTCAATACTATAACACATGGTTTTTTTAATTAAATAAAAAATAAATTAAATATTATATAAAATTATTAATATATCATTTAGTACTCTAGTTTGACACATTTTTCTAATGTAGTATCTATATTATTTTTTTGGTCCAATCTAGTACATATATTTGATAAAAGTTATATTTTGGTACCCAAACGTGACAATGTTAATTTTTTAGTATTTAATTCAGATTTTAGGATTGATTTGATTAAATTTAATTTCTAATATTATTAGGTTTGAATTTTTTGTTATTTTTTAATAGAATGAATTTAGTGTTAATTGTGACCTTGTTTAATTTTTCAAATGCAATACGATGTATGTGACTCAATTCGAGTTTTAGGGTTAATTTGATGAAAATTAATTGCTAATATTATTAGCTAATAATGAATTTTCATCAAATCAACTTTAAAACTTAAATTAAACACTAAAAATTAACATTATTACCTTCAAGTACCAAAATGTATAACTTTTATCAGTAATTATCACATTAAAAAGAGTGTGGTATTCAAATATTACAAATATAAATGAATTAAATTAAATATTTTTTTCCTTCTCTCTCCTCTCCCACCTTTATCATCATCATCTCTTCCCTCCCCCTGCTTTCCCCTCTCATAACCGATGATCAAATACATCGAAAATATGGAAGAGCATTGAAAATAAGAGTAGAGAATTGAAAAAAAAAAAACCACTTGGAGAGTTTGGCCAGGAAGAGCATTGAAACTGGCAGACTGTGCCAGCAACTATAAAGGCAGAGAAACTAAGGTAGAATTTAGGTTTAATGGTATAAAAGGTGCTCAAGTTTTTTTAAAAAAATTAATTAAGTCCTTTTAATTTTTTTGCATCCAATTGAATCTTTAGATTTATAAAACCAGTCTAATAGGTGTTGACATGGCACTATCACGTCAAAATGAATTTGAATAAAATGATTGTTCAAGTTCTTTTGAATCTAGATATACCTTTGTCCAGATTCATTCTAAATTTAAAAAATATAAAAATATATTTTAAAAAATCAATAAAATTATAAAAAGATTCTAATTTTATAAAAATAATAAAATAATTATAAATTTTATATATATATACTTTTAAAAATCCTGGAGAGGGTTTCATTAGGTTGAAAAACTGGAGTTGGAGTGTAGTATGAAAGAGATTGAACTTTGATTACTTGCAAGAATATTGAAGCTTTTTCTTTAGTTGGTTTTTTCTTGTTTTGCTTAACTTGGATTGCTGTGATTTCCATGACCATCCACAGCTTGTTGGGAGCTCTAAGTGCTCTTAAATTTCTTTCTTGTTTAGAAGATTTTATCCCCATGTTTGTAACTTTTGAAATATTAGATTTTAATTCCATCATTTATTTCATTATTCTAATCTGCTAAATATTTCATCATTTTCATTATAGGATTTTTATATGTTTTCAATATTTTTATTTATTTTTTTAAAGGAAAATTTTAACTTTTTGATGATTAATTAAAGGTTGCTACTGTTTTTTTTTTATGCGAGTATCGTAAACATGCTTAATAATTTATCTTCTTTATGTCTTAAATGAATGCAACTTACACGTCATTAATATGATATTAACTAAAGCATTACATACTAAATCAAATATATACTAATGGAATGCGAGTAACCCATCAATTTTTATTCCATTATATAACTAATTCATTACTTTTGTAATCTTTTAATTCATTTATGAAATCTTATACAAACTATATATCTTTTACTTTCAATTTTCTTATTTACTATTTATTCATTGTATAACCTAATGGTCATCATTGTTTCATATTAGCCGTCAAACACTGCAAACCAAAATTTGCAACACTTGACATATGATGCAAAAATGATTTGTCATGAGTATTAGATGCTGAAATTCATCTAGATACTAAAGGTCTTGATAATACAATCATGCAAAGGTTCTAAGGCATCTAAACATAATAAAACCCAAGTTATGATTTTCCTCCATTGTCATCTTCATGAAGGATTGAAAACAAAATATTTGACTATAAAATGTCTACTTGAATTGTAACATAGTTTAAAGGAAAGATATGACCTTCAAAAAACGATAATTCTACAAAAATCTCGCTGTGATTGAATGCTATTGAGGTTACAAGATTATAAAGCAATGAGTATAATTTTACAATATTTAAAATAAATTCTCAATCAAAATCATGTAAAAATAATAATTGATAAGAACTTATTGGAGAAAATAGCCTCAACTTTTTATACATCTAACGTACTCCTATACTAGCAATGCCAAAGAAAGGGTTTCATTTATCGCAAGTGTAATTTTAGATTTTAGATGCAATTATAACTAATTTAACCCAGTCAAGTGTCAAATTTTAAAGATGATGAAATAACTTGGTGCAATAACAAATGAAAATATTGATGGTAGCAAGGAAATGACAACAATAATCCAAAACTTAAATTTCTATGCTTCTCTCTACATGAGATTGAAAAACGAGGTCTAGAGGAGCAAAATGAAATTGCCTCCCCTCACGTAAAACCCCTAGAGTACTTGCCTATTATAAATTCTTGGCATAATAGCTACATAAAAACCCTTTCATTCATCACTTATTCAATTAAGTCCTCTTACTTCTAAACTTCATTATTAAATTAATCAAAATAAAAAAAATCTAAAACCTCTTAATTATCCTAATTTAATTAACTAATACAAATCCTGAAAACATCTCTAATTAAAAATCCTAATAAGGGAGCTACTTCAACTGGCTTTTTCTCCCTTAGAAGTGCCTATGGGAAGATTAGAGAAGGTACATTGAATTCAAAAGAACAAATTTGGGAGATACCTTGGAAAATTAAAGGCCCTCAATGGATCGGTTTCTTCTTATGGCTCGCCCTCAAGCAACGTTTACTTACGAATGCTAAAAGGGTAAGGTGAGGCATTGGGAGTAGCAATGCTTGTGGGTTTTGTGGACAGGATTATGAGGATGTGTTGCATGTGCTCAGAGATTGCCTTGCTGCTAGAACTATTTGGAATAAACTTATTCCAGAAGGCAGACTCTCTAAGTTCTACATCGGTTCCCTCCCTAATTAGATGACAGAAAACCTTCAGAATCACCTCAACATTTCTTTTGATGGGGTGGATTGGCCATGTCTTTTTGGGATCATTGCTTGGCATATTTGGAAGAACTGTAACTTGCTTATCTTTCAAGGCATTTCTTAGAGTAATGATAAGATCCTTAAATTTTCATTCAGCTGGGCAAAACGATATAATTTAATCTCAAAAACAACACTCCATAAGTCTCAAAGTTATCTCCACTCTTCGCCTACAGCTAGCAGTTGGGTTTACTTGAGAACAGATGGTTCAATTAGGCTTGACGAAGATTTTGCAGCAGCTGGAGGTTATGTCTGTGATCATAATGGTGGATGGATCATTGGGTTTTGCAGATATTTGGGTAATTGCACAGTGACGGAGGCTGAGCTTTGGGGGATCTTGAATGGATTAAACCTTCTTTTGGAAAGACGACTCGAGAATGTTTCAATCCAAACTAACAGTATTGAGGCCGTCAACAATATCCAAGATGGCTCTTCCAGAAACTCTAATTCTGCTCTAGTAAAAAGAATACTTCAAGTCCTGAAAATGGTTAAGCAGTGGAAGATCCAACATATACCTAGAGAAGAGAATTCAATTGCAGATAGTCTAGCTAAGTCAATTTGTACTAGAAGCCTAGGTTTAAGATTATTTGAGGATCCTCCTTTGAGTATCTAGTTTATTTACTTTGTATTTTTATTTTTTTCACAAAAAAAGCTTAATAGAATACAAATATTATTCTAATTAAACTAACTAAATAATAACAAAAATAATATTAACAACACAGCACACACATCTTAAAAATGAAAAAAAAAGAGATTAATTACACTTCCAATCACCCGTTAACAAAATAAATTTAATATTTAATATTTAAAACAAATTTGACATTCAATTCAGTCTCAAAACTAAATTGAATTTTCAAATAAGTCCACAACCAATAAAAATATTGTAAATTTAAATTTTATTATTTCATCCAAAATTTTTGAAATAATTTATCATAATTCTTTTACTGAACTTATCTCAATTCGGTACGAAATCTGAAAATATTTTTTGGGGCATTATAATTATGAAACAATGTTATCAACATTAGGGGGAGAAAATAAATAGCTAGTAAAAGAAATTACATGAGATAATCCATTATTACCTCTTTAGATCCTCGAACAAAACAATGTGAACTAGAAGTTTAAATGATAATTCATTTGCAAAATATTGCAACTCAACTGTCGGATGCTTCTGCTGACTTAAAAGAGTTACTAAATCTCATGTACTAGCTGAAAATGCTCCAATTTGTATTGATGTCCCTATAGGACAATCTGCTAGTGCAAATGAAAACAAGCCCCGCTCGAAGTGTGGTAGAATAATCAGTTTCAAAGATAAAAATCCTCATAAAAAGAAAGAAGTAAATACTTTAGATGGTCATATTGTGGAAGTGAGTGTCCAAGAAGAGACAAAAGACATAACTAATAAAAAAACCTCAAAAGAGGTTCAAGTACTTGAAATAGTGATAATGAAGAAATCTCGATAAGTTATGTCACTACCGGAAAAATATAGTTGTCAAAAACATTTTTGCTTATAATGTTGCTATTGAAATAGCAAAAGAAAATGAGGATCTTGATTCTCAATCTGTTGAGAAATGTAGAAATAGAAAAGTTGGTCAAATTGGAAAGACGTAATATAAGTAGAATTAAATTCATTTGCTAAACGTAAGTTTTTGGACCTATAGTCCAAACACCAAAAGATGTAAACTCGATGAGAGGTATAAATGGGTATTTGTACGAAAACAAAATGATAACAATGAAGTCTTTAGATATAAAGCACAACTTGTAGCATAAGGACTTTTAAAAAGGTTTGACATTGATTATAAAGAGACATATTCTCCTGTGGTGGATGCAATCACGTTTAGATATGTTATAAGCCTAGTAATACATGAAAAACTTGATACGCATCTAATGGATGTTATTATAGCCTATCTATATGGCTCATTAGATATTGAAATTTATATGAAAATTCCTAAAGGATTTAGTATTCTAGAATGATACGAAGTTTCCCAAGAAGATTAATCAACCAGATTAAGAAAATCCTTATACGGATTAAAACTATCTAGACGAATGTGGTACAATCGTGTTAGTGGATATTTATTGAAAGAAGGTTATACAAATGATTCTATCTGCCCATGTGTTTTTATAAAAAAAATATGGATTAGAATTCGAGATAATTGTTGTTTATGTTTATGATTTAAATATTATTGAAATTCTTGAAAAGCTCTAAAATGTAGTAAATTGTTTAAAGAAAGAGTATGAAATGAAAGATCTTGAAAAAACAAAATTTTGTCGTGGTTTGCAAATTGAGCATTTGAAGGATAGAATCAATATCCATCAATCATCTTATACAGAAAGGATATTAAAGGAATTTTACATGGATAAAACTCATCCATTAAATACTCTAATGGTTGTAAGATCATTGGATGTGAATAAACACCTCTTTTATCTTTGTGATGATGATGAAGAGTTGTTTGGTCTTGAAGTACCATATCTTAGTGCCCTTGAAGCATTAATGTATGTAGCAAACAACACACCACCTGATATAGAATTTGCTATAATTTTGTTAGCAAGATTTAACTCTTATCCCACGTGTAGACATTGGAATGAGATTAAGGATTTATGTAGATATCTTAAAGGTACAATTGATTTGAGATAATTTTATTCAAATTATTCGAAGTCTTAATTAGTTGGTTATGCAGATGTTGGATATTTTTCGAATCCATATCAAGGATGATCTCAAACTAGATATTTACTTACCTATGGAGGTACAACCATATCATGACATTCAACAAAGCAAGCATTAGCCACTACCTATTCTAATCATGTTGAAATAATTGCAATGCACGAAGCAGGTCAAGATTATGTTTGGCTAAGACTATTAACCCAACATATCCAAAGGATATGTAACTTCCACAAGAAAAGATAACAACTATCTTATAAGAAGATACCAAGCATGTATAGCTCAATTAAAATGGGATACATCAAATAAGACAGAACAAAACATATTTCACCAAAATTATTTTTCACTCATGAACTTGAGAAGAAATAGAAGTTCAACAAATTCATTCTAGTGATAATTTGACAAATTCATTTATCAAGGCAATACCAACTGCAACATTTGAAAGGCTAATATATAGAATTGGAATGCATCAACTCAAAGATGTTCAGTGACATTGTCATCAAGGGAAGTCTAAGACATGTTGTACTCTTTTCCTTTAACTAAGGCTTTGTCCCACTGAGTTTTTTTGTAAAAGTTTTTAACGAAACAACTTATGATGAGAAATTATGTACTATTTTTATTTCATTAGATTTTTTATCGCACAAGATTTTTCCTAATAAAATTTTAATGAAGCATATTTTTCTATAATAGACATCTAAGGGAGAGTGTTATAAAACAATAAATGTGGATGTTCATATTCTAGCCCCTTTCATTTATGAGATAAAACCCTGTCCATTTATTAGAATGGATATGTAAGTTTCTTAATGTATGTTTTAATGAACTTAAGTAATTTTCATTTATTTGTATTTCATCGAAAGAAATGAGCTTATAAATAGAACCCTTTTGTAAATAAAAATGAAACTTTCATATGTTTTTTATTTTTTAATGTTGTGATAATTTTATAACAAATTAATGTTTTTTTGTGTGATTTTATAAAAGTTAGATATATCCCACTTGTCATATCTAAATAGCCTTGTTAATATATATTTTTTCGTAATTTTATAATTTTCTAAGTACATGAAACTAAATGAATTATAAAAATTAATAAAGTAAAATTAAATTGTTGATAACCAAATAAATAAAAAATGTAAAGTGGGGAAATGCTGTTGAAAGGGCATGAAATAAGTGTGTGAAATCTCCAAATGCATGTGTTTAAGGAACAGACTGTGGCCAACAAGTCACGTACAAAAGCTGCAAAAAGCCAGCAACATATACCCCTAAGCTCACATTCTCAACTAACCCACTAAAGTTCTTTTCTACAGTACTTAAAAAAAATAATTCTACTCTAAAAATATTTTTGGAAGAAAAGTTATGTTTAACAAGTTATTTTTAGCAGAAATTTTTAATTTTTCAAAAGTACTTTTGAAAAGCTTCTAAAAATGAGAAGTTAAAATTTTTAGTTTTTTCTCTCTCAAAAGCACTTTTAGTGCTTAATTACTTTTTCAACTCTCCAATAACATAGTATTTTCCCTTTTTCTTCTTAGTGCTTAATTACAAATGTGTTAAAATAATTAATTAAAAATAAAAAAAATATTTTTTAAAATACTAATTACAAATATTTAATGGTTATATTTAAATATTTAAAATATAGTTTATATATTCTAATTAAATTTTATAAATAATTAATATTTATTACTTAAAAATATTTAAAATTTATATTTCATATATTAAAATATTAACAACAAGTTATAATAAGTTCTTTTATATTTTTGCTAAAATGTAATAATATTAACAAATTTAAATATTATTTAAATGTATATTTGTTATTTGATAATAATATGTCTAAAATAGACATTTTATTTCTCAAAAATACTTTTTGACAGCAATGTAAAACACTCAAATTTTAAACCAAACTTTTCAAAAACACTTCTTAAAAGCAATTTTCCACAGCATTTTTCAAAAATGTTGCCAAACTAACCCTAAATCATATTTCTTTTACAACTTTTAAACAATTATTTTAGTTGCAATTGAATTCAAATATTAAAATTATTAAAAAATTAGTACTTTTGAAAGCATTTCTTTTAAAAATATCTAAACCCTAATTAAGGATTTACTAAATTTAAATTTTTAGTGAATTTAAATATTATTGTTTAAATAATAATATTACTCATATTTAGTTGATAACCTATCCAAATTTTAAAAAGATATTGCATATGGTTGATTGAGTCTTAGTTTGATTGACATTAGTATTGTTGCTAGTGTAAGAGGACGTGAGTTCGAAACTGTTAAAGTATATTATCCTCTATTTTAAGAGTTGGGGAGGGGCTATGGATAGTTAGACAGAATTAAACCAATGACGGAACCAGTCATCCTTATCCCTTTCCAATAAGTAAATAATAAATCAAAATTTTCCTCTTGATTTTTAGTAATTTTAGTTGGATTTGAAAATTTTGATTTGTCATTCACCTATTGGAAAGGAATAGGGATGGCATAAGTCACATGAAATCACAATTTCATACGATCCTAGCTGTATTTACAAAATTATGTTGGGTAATATGGGAAGTCGGATTCAATCTCTAATATCATGCATGGTTTTAAGTTTTGAAAGGAACACAAAAATAATTGAACGTAGACCCCTTTTTTCTTTTAGAAGGGTAAATGTAGAACTTGTTAGTATATATACTTGTTTGATCTTTTCTCTTTCCACTCTCTTTTCAATATTTTTTTAACTGAAAATTTGGCTTTCTTCTCTACACTTCCAATATCTCACAGATTTTCTGGGTATCTTTTTCTTTATATTTTGTTACTGTTTCTTGTATATATTCTCTCTAGATTTCCGTATTCTTATCCTTATTATTTTAAATTCAAACATTGTTCATTTTTATCTCTCTAAATCTCATCTCACCAGCTTCAAAGGGGGAAAACATGCATGATATTATGTTAACCATGGCAGCTGCTAGGACTTGGTAACATCTTGTTTCTGACAAGATCTCAAGATTTGGGTGTTTCTCTAAAAGCTTATAAATTCTTCGATTTTTCTTCAAACTTTCGGAAAAATTGTTTGTTTTATATGGAAGCTAGTAAAAGCGAAGATGAAAACCAAACCCAAAGATGTAGAAATACCACAAGCAGTGGAGGTGGAATTGGGAACAATAATATTGGTAGATCTTTCAAAAAGCAAAGGCCTAAAAAGGTACCCCCAAAGAGGACTTGGTGTGGCACAGCTTGAAAAGATAAGAATTGAAGAAGAAGAAGAACAAAAGAAACATGCAGCTGTTATTTCACCACCAACTGTTTCTCATAAATCATCATATGTTCCTTTGCCAATCCTAAGTTTCCATCTTTCAAATCAATCATCATCTGCTTCTTCAGTGCCATTTCCTGCCACACTACACCAAAACAGGTCTTTAGCAGTGTTTTTTTAGGCCTTTAGCGGCGCTTTTTAACGCCACTAAAGGTATTTGCGGCGCTTCCACAAGCGCCGCAAAAAAGGCCGCTAACGAAAACGTCGCAAACGTTTGTAGCCTTTACAAACAAAAACGCCGCTAAAGAACATGGTCATTAGCGGCGTTTTTTTATAAGCGCCTCTAAAGAACATGGTCTTTAGCGGCATTTTTTTCTAAGAGCCGCTAAAGAACATGGTCTTTAGCGGCGTTTCTTTCTAAGCGCCGCTAAAGAACATGGTCTTTAGCGGCATTTTTTTCTAAGCGTTTTTTAGCGGCACTTTTATACAAAAACACCACTATTTTTGGGATTTTTTTATATTAAATTTTTTTACTTTTTCAGCCCTCCTGTAGCAACAAATCAAAAGCAACCAGATCTAAACCAGCCAAAAGCAATAAATTTATATAATATTTAAAATTAAACGAATAAAATAATATTAATATCAATAAATAAAAGTGAATTCATATTATTTTTGCAAAAATGTTAAATGTTAAAATGATATAAATATTTATGCAATACACTATGACGGCAGAAGTTGCGACTGAAACATCTTCATCATAGTCTGAAGCTGCTGCTGGAGTTCATCGTACTTTTTGCTCTATTCTGCTTCTCTCGCTACAGCCTCTGCTTCCCTCGCTGCAGCCACTGCTTCCCTCGCTGCTGCTTCTGCTTTAAATTGTAGCTGAAGTTCTTCATATTTCCTTTGAACTTTAACTGTGGTCGCTTGCATCTGAGCCATCTGGTCTTTTAACCTCTGAACTTCAGCTTGAGCCTGACTCCCCGAAGCCATGTATTGCTGTGAGCTGGATCCAAAATATTGGGTTGGGCTAACAAAAGATCCTTGAAATCGAACCCGACCACACCTTTCAGGACCCAAAACTTCAGTAATAATCCGGTTATCAATTTCTTCAAGATGAACAGAACTATCACTAGAAGAAATCGCTTCGTACTCTGCCTTTTTATCCTTTAGTTTTTCCTAATAAATAAATCACATAGTTAGGAACGCAATATATATTAAAAAACATATGCAACATAACAATAGTCGCATTACAAGCAATGAATTAAACCATTAGAAAATAAACACTATAAATAATTAAAAGAAGTCAAATCGTATTAAGTAAACGTACCATTATTTCACCAGCTTCAGGAGTCATGGGAGATCCATCTTTCTTCCTATGTGTAATTTCAAAAAGTTGAAGGCGTCCAACTTTTTGACCGGACGACAGTTCCTACAATATAGTAAGAAAAATATTATTTAATGGAAAGTTATACATATTTGACAATATTGAAAAATTAAAAATACCTCCGCCTCAGCTACACATGCAAAACTTCTCAACTCGGCTGTGTGAGTGAATTTTTGTTTCTGCCTGCTACTTTTTCCAACTTGTTCACGATCCTACGTTATGAAATTTTTAGTACGTAAATAGTAAATACTATAAACCAAAATAATTACAATAGTTTGGAAGTACGTCATACCTCGCCTTTCTTCGAATGCCAAAATCTAACCGCATCTTCTTATTGGTACCTCAACATACCCAGCGGGACATTTTGCAATTTCTCATCGAGGGTTGTTTTTGTCTTATAATAATTTTTCTTCAAAGTACTTTTATTGTCTCTCCATCTTTTTCCCAATGCCTTCTTTACATAAGCATCCGAGACCTCTAAAGCAAACCTCGCCTACAAAAAACACAAGTTAATAAAGTAAATATAAATGAAACTATTTCCCAAGCATTACAGATGACATTAAGTAGCGCGTTACCTTAATATTATCGAGGGCTTGGTTTTTGTTGCTATCGGGCATTTGATGCCATGACTCGTAGTTGATAGGCAACATATTCGCATTTCGTGCTAAAATGCCCATGTATCCTACTAAAAGTCGAGCTTCTGATCCAACAGGCTGACCAAAACTGTTTCGTCCAACTTTGACACGCTCGACTGGATCTAACTCGCATAACTCTCTAAGTAGCGTACGTCCTCGACCTCTGCGCGTCCCACCATTTTCAGCTACAAATGGTATATTATAATATAAGAATTTGAAAAATAAATCAATTATAAGTCAACACGCATGTAAATTAAATGTAAAATTACTTTGAAATTCTGTAGGATCCTCAGGTGTAATCGGAACATTCGAAGATCCAATTGCTGTCTGTTGTTCAGTACTATTTGTTTCTGTCGAGTTTGGATCATTTTGAACAATGCTTCCCCTTAGAATTTTTCTTCTAGGCATTTTATCTGCAATACACATAAAATAGTTGAAAACTTAATAACTAATTACAACAACAACAACACATATAAAATAGTTGAACCTTTGGAATAAGACCAAGATTTAAATTATGATATTACTTATAATTAAACAATCGTAAAATCTTACTACATCATTATTTGTAATTTATTGTTTAATAAATTTATTTAAAAGTGGAGTCTCCATATAAATATTAATAAGTTATGTAAGTTATTATAAGTACGTTATGTAAGTTATTATAAGTAAGTTATGAAAGTTATATATAAGTTGTATATTATGTAAGTTTTTTAAGTTATATAAGTTGTGTATTATGTAAGTTATGTAAGTCTGATAAGTTATGTTTAGTATTAATTAATTAAGTTATGTAAGTTGTGTAAGTTGTGTGTTATGTAAGTTATGTAAGTCTGACAAGTTATGTTTAGTATTAATTAAGTTATGTGAGTTATGTATAATATTAATGTAAGTTATGTATTATGTAAGTTATTTTAGTTTTGTAAGTTGTGTATTATGTGAGTTATGCAATTTACGTAGGTTATATAGTATGTACGTTATTATGTTATTATGTAAGTTATGCAAGTTGTTATATAAGTTCTATATAAGTTATGTAAGTTATGTATTATGTAAGTTTATATATAAGTTATGATATGATTGATAAATATATTAATGTGAAAAATATATAAATTGGTTGCGTTTTTTTTTCATGAAACATTTCGTGATTTTTTAAAAGTTTTGCCATAATTTCAGAGTAAAAGGTTATATAGCAACCATTTAAGTTTTGAAAAAACATTACAATCATCAAAAATAGGATTTTGTGAGGAATAAGATATTATGTTTCAAAAATATTAAGTTAAAACAGAACATATCTTCCAATATGTTATAAAGAAATATTACAAAAAAACAGAACAATTGATCAAATGGCTGTTAAAACAATTTGCATTCGATATTACTTGCATAAATTCATTCAGAAACTGTGAGATACCAACTTCTACAACAAATAAAATAGAAAAGTATTATGTGCATAACTAAATAAACAAGGTCCACTTGCTTAAAACCATTTCGGGATTTGCATAATACATGACAGGCTGACCAAAATGCAACCGGTATATAACTACCTCGAACAGCAAGATGATTAACTAAAAAACCTTTTATTTGCAACATAAAATTTACCTTTACAAAATTTACCTCCACGCCAAAGAATATCCAAATTCTGCAGCAATGAAACTAGCTCCAACCTAGCAAGCAAAGAAAGCAACGCAGACAAAGACCCAGCTTTTTTATCCAATAGTACATAAAAGAATCATAGGAAAACAGAAAAACAGAATCATCTCCGTTTCTATTTCATATATATATTGAAAATCTATGTAAGTGGTACTGATTTATTTAAGTAATAAATTTAACCAAATTTTAGTAAGTAATGTATTTAAGTAATTTATTTAAGTAACATATTCAAGTAATATATTAAAGTAAATTTTAGTAAACAATATGTTTTAGTAAGTAATGTAAGTCATGTAAAATATATTTAAAAATATATGTTAAAAAAAACAGCATGTTAGAACTGACTCAAAAACACGTTATAGACCTTATCAATGATTTGATCATGCACAAGTTTCAAACCCACTCAATTACTTCCACTTTGAAGACAATCTCAAAATGTAATGGTATATTGAGCAGCAATAAGGAATCAATAAAGGCAGTAATGAATCTCAAATCCATATATAATTTTAATATAAATTTTTTCACCCTCTCATATGCTATAATCTTATTATTAGTGAAAATTTTATATTTTATAAATCGATTTGTTAGTATATAAATCCACAATTTCCTATTAACACTGCTATACACCACATATTTATCAACCACCAATCAAAACAACTTAATGCGAAACAACTTAATGCAGTATAAGAAATCTAAATCGGAATAGTACATTGATACCACAAATCAATATTCTCACCTCACTTTGTAATTTCTAAAAGATTAGTACATTGATACCAGAAATCCACAAATCAAGATGTAATAGGGGTTTAAGGAAGCAAATGAAAATGCGCAACAACGCATCAAGGAAACACGGAAACAAACCCTAAAATTTTTTTTTCGATTTGATCTAATGCTTCAGTACATTGTTGAAGTTGTTTAATCGAAACCCTAAAACCCCAAATAACTAGGACTGACCTAAAACCCTAAAAATTTAATCCAAAAATAACAGAAACGCCTTACCTATTTAATCGACAAATCTCACAGTTGTGCCCACCTTGTTTCAAGACCGATCCCGACCTTCTTTTTTCCTTTGTAAGAAGTCCGAAATTTTTGTTCCCTTTCGACACTTCAGGTCTGCACTTTACTTCTCTGCAATTTCCCTCTTTCTGTTTTTGGAGGACGACAGAAGGGTATTAAGTTAAATGTCCTCTTAAGAAATGGTGCCGTTTAAGAAATTTTTAAGTCAGATTTGCGGCGCGTTGAGGACAAATGCCGCTATTGAGTCCACACTTGCGTCGTTTTAAATAAAAACGACACTAAAATTCCAAGTTCAGAAACAAACGGCGCCGTTTTACAATTATATACCGCAACATTATGGCGTTTTCCCAATAACCGCCACTAATATCAGTACAAACGCAGCCGTTTAACACACATTAAACTAAAACTTGTGGCGCTTAGAGTAAAAACGCCACTAATAACATGGACAAAATGACACCGTTATAAGATAGCCTTAAACATTTTTGCGGCGCATTAGCTAAAGCGCCAGTAATAAAAATAGGAAACGACGCTGTTTTCTCAACTCGTAATAAATATTTGCGGCGTTTTTTAAATGCGCCACTAAAAGAAAAAAAAACGGCACCGTCTTTGTTACACTTAAAGGAAATTTGCGGCATTTCTTCATAAAACGCCGGTAATACATCACCTTTAGCGGCATTTTTGCTGAAGCGCCGCTAATGCCTTCCTCCAAGATTGAAGTCAAATTGATCCAAAATTAAAACAAAATTTATAAAATGAAATTATTAATTAATAAAAAATGGGAGAATAATGCATTTTTTAAAATTAATTTCATGTTCTATAAAAAATTTTACATCAATATATTTTTATATTGAATAAATATAAATATTTATGTATGCAATATATAAATGAAAATTGATGTTAATTATATCAATAATTGTGTTAATATTTTACAAGATTTAGATCAAATTAAAGTTCATGTATACAATTGAACATTAAACCGTTGTTCATGTACGCTTTTGAGATTTAACCCAAAACGCAAAACCCTTAAACCTTAAAATCCTAAGTCGCTAAACCGTTAAACCCTAAATCCTAAAACCAACAACCAAACCCCAAAATCCAACCACCAACATACCATAAATCTTAAATCATAATTCCTAAACCCCAAACTTGAAACTCTAAACTCTAAACCGTACACCCCAAACCGTAATCCTAACGCCGCTAATATTAAGTTTTTTATATATTTTATACATTGTTCTAGACATTATTTTTAATTGATACATTAAAATTATGACATTATTAATATTATTAATAATAATTAAAAAACATTACGTATTTGTCATTTTTTTGAAATTGGTACCAAAAAAGTCATTAAACCCTAAATCGCCCAAACCTGAAAACCATGCATTGTAAACCTTAAATTATAAACTGCAAACCGTTAACCACAAGCATCAAGCCCTAAAACACTAATTAACCTCTTAACATGACTAAAGCAGCCTAAACCCCAAACCTTAAACCTTAAACCTTAAACCCTAAACCCAAAACACCAAAACCTACATCATAAACCCTAAACTCAAAACTCTAATATTCACAAAATAATAAAAATTATATAATGATTAACCCTAAAACCCTAAACTATATACGATAAACTTTTTAACTTATAATAACCACTAAACCTTAATCACCAAACTCTCAAACCCTAAACTAAAAACACTAAACCTACATCGTAAACCCTGAACCTTAAACTATAATCCAAAAATACTAAACATTATATAATGAACCCTAATACCCTAAACCTAAACCAAATATGATAAACTAAATATATAATAACCTACATTATATAATGCATGGTTAAAACCCAAAACTTCGTTAAGATATTTTGCGGCGCTTCGCGGCGGTTTCCTCTAAGCGCCACCAATTTTAGTATAAATCAAGACCAAAACGCTGCATTTTGTTTAAGGTATTTTGCGGCGATAGCCACAAATCGCCGCTAATACTATGCTTTAGCGGTGTTTCATCGTAAGCGCCACTAAATCAAGTATACATCAAGACCAAAACGTTGCGTTTTGGTTCAGATATTTTACGGGGCTTACAAAAAGCGCCACTAATTCTTACATACCTCAAGACCAAACTCTGCGTTTTGGTTAAGATATTTTGCGGCGCTTTTAGCAAAGCGCCGCTAATACTATGCTTTAACGGCGTTTCCCGTAAGCGCCACTAATTCTAGTATACATCAAGACCAAAACTATGCGTTTTGGTTAAGATATTTTGCGGCGCTTCTCACAAAGCGCCGCTATTACTATTCTTTCGCGGCGGTTTCCCGTAAGCGCCACTAATTTTATATACATCAAGACCAAAACGCTGCATTTTGGTTAAGATATTTTGCGGCGCTAGCCACGAATCGCCGCTAATACTATATTTTAGCGGCGTTTCACCGTAAGCGCCACTAATTCTAGTATACATCAAGACCAAAACGATGCGTTTTGGTTCAGATATTTTGTGGCGTTTCCAAAAAGCGCCTCTAATACTGTCCTTTTGCGGCGTTTTCTCATAAACGCCACTAATTCTAACATACCTCAAGACCAAACTTTGCGTTTTGGTTAAGATAACGGTGTTTCCCCGTAAGCATCACTAATTTTAGGATACATCAAGACCGAAACGATGCGTTTTGGTTAAGATATTTTGCGGCGCTTATCGCAAAATGCCGCTAATACAATTTAGCGGCGTTTTCCCATAATCACCACTAATTCTAGTATACATCAAGACGAAAACGTTGCGTTTTGGTTAAGAGATTTTGCGGCGCATTGTGGTAAACGCCGCTAATGATGTTCTTTTACGGTGTTTATTCTGAAAATGCCACTGTTTGTCTGACTTTTGGCGGAGTTTTTCAAGGAACGCCGCTAATGCTTGATCTTTAGCTGCGTTTAGTTCTTTGCGCCGCTAATGCTCGATTTTTAGTGGCGTTTTTCATCCAAACGCCACAAAAGATGCCGCTAAAAGCCTGTTTTGGTGTAGTGCCAGTACTGGTGGAGCACTGCTTCCAGTGAATGGCAGTGTCAAAAATGGTCATAATTTATGGAGTTCCTGTGGATGTGACATTGAAAAGGAATGCTGTGGGTTGGATCCAGGACTGGTTTTCAACACAACTTTTCAATAATCTTCTTCTTCAATGGTATGAAAATTGGTTTGTTGTTTTTTGGGGGGATTCTTTTTTTATTTTATTTACAGTATTGTTATTGTTGATAGATAAAGAATTAGGGTGGAATTAATGGTTTTTTTTATTTTTTTAAAGCAGGTGACATCAAGAAATTCATCAACATCTATACTGAATTATCAGATGGAGCCCCCTTCAAACCAAAGCTACTATGGAAATTGTACATGTTTATTGCCTGAACATGACAAGGTAAATATAGTTCATCATTGTTGATCCAAAGGAAAATCCCAGTTTTAAATTTCTCATCAAGTCTACTATTAATTATATTATGTGTTTTACTTAGAAAATTGATGTGATTTTACACCTTTTTTCCTTTTTATTTTATTTAATCATGGAGGCCTCTAATAAATTGTAGGTGATTGGCATGAATAGATCATGTCCTTTGTCTCTAGACAATGCTCCACCCACCTCTATTCACAACAAATATCCTTCCATGGTTCGTTCCATCACTGGAGAAGTTGAAGCTACTTCAAGCAGCAATGGTAGTGGATTCAATTTCGAACCCGAAACCTTGAATTACAGGTCTGATTATAATTTTCATCACTTGTACAATATTAAACATTAAGTCTAAGGTTCAAATCTTTCTATAAAAGCAAATCTATCATAATCCGAGCAAAGTTTTTCCCATTATGTTCAGGAAAGGGCATTATTGTTCAACCTCAAATGGGGTCTTTGATGGAGATTTTCTCACATTAGCTCCTCCCACAACCACTTCAAGTTAAAAATGCAAGCACCCTCAATCCATTTTAATCAATCCTGAATTAGCTTACCAAGTGAGCTTAAAACACCAACTTCTTGTTTGATCTCACTTTTGTTCTTTTTTTCCATCCAAGTAATGCTCATATAAATCTGTTAAAGGCAAGCTTCGAAGATTCAATTCTATGGCAAGGTGTGACGGGAACTGGATCCGGCTCTATCGAGCATCAATCTTACTATAGCTTCCTTCCACCTGCAATGGTGCCAATTGACCAAGCAACTATACTAACCATGGCTAATTGTAATGGTGAAGTAGGACACCTTGACCTCAATTTAAAGCTATAAAATTTCTAGAAGGCCCTTTCTTAATCTTTAAAGGGCATTTTTTTTTTATGAAGAACACATCAAGAATCCCATTTTCCTTTTAGTAAAAATTATTTGTTCTTGAGTTTGAATAGACCAGTAAACCTGAATTTATTACAACTTAAAAGTTTTAGAATAAAATAAAATATATTTTCATTATGTGTTTGTTGATTTGGTTGGTAAATGGGTCAGGCACTTTGATTGGTTACAAACTTTTGCATGTGGATCTGATTTAAGGTTTGTCCTGTATTGGTAAGTTGCAAATTGGTGACGTCTAGGAGGGCCCACACTGGATTAATTCCTGATAAAAGAGAATGTCAGTAGCATTTCTGAAACAACATATTAATTAAACCAAATCAGCTAATTCTTTTTGAAGAAAAATCCAAACCCAAACTAGTCTTAATTCAAAATCACTTTAATAAGCAAAAAAAGAACAGAAAGAAAAGCAAATTAGAAATGGGTTTCATCATGTGGCTTCTTCTTCAGAAGAAGAAGAAGTGGGAAAAAGATGAGCCTTGTAAGCTATCAATAGTTCCTCCACATCATCTGTAAACCTTGAAATGAACTCCAAGAATTCAATCTCGGTTTGATCCAAAATGTAAAGAAAACTCCTATCCTTCTTCAACAACCTCTTTGACTTTATAATCTGCATAACTCGATATCGAGGAATCACACGATCTTCCAAACTATACATCAACAGAAATGGATGAGAAGCCACTACATCCTTATTAAACTTCGCTGCATTGATGAAGAACTCAATCCCCAACTTCAGTTTCTCCTCGGACACCCTAAAAAGACCTGGAGCCTTCCTAAACATAGTCGCACAATCATTTTCTGAAAACCCACAACTCTTGAGCAATTCCCATTTCTTCTTGAATGTTTTTTCACTCAAGCAATTCATGGTATGAATAGCATGTACCAACATCCTCGAATCGGTTGAAAACCCCCTATCTAAAGCCCTCGAAACCAGGTTCCTTAATGTAGATTCTCGCAGCCTAAAAATCCTAGGTTGTCTCCTTAACAACATGGAGAGCTGGGATCCAACAATCCCGCAGCTTTCCAAATACTCGATATTTCTCGACAACTTTAATATGGAATCTCTAGCAATAAAACCATTACATCTGCTGAAAACCTTGAACAAGTCTTCGTTGTTATTCCCTAAAACTTTCTTGACTAATTGGACTGAAGGAATCAACTTTTTGTCTAAACTACAAGTTAAAAGCGTAGAATTCATGGAGAAGAACTTAGGTATATGGGGTTCCATAAGACCTAAGTCTTGAAAAAACTTTATTTTTGGCCTAAGTACATTTCCAACATCGGCAAAGAGAATCTGGGGCGCCAGACGGGCAGAAGAGGCAATTTGAGCATTAGAAAAGCCAAGACTTTGGAGAAAGTTGACGGCTGACTGGGTTTTTTCCAAGGATTTCACCTTACGGAAACGATTAGAGATTGAAAAAGCTTGGATTTCATCGAAATTCAAGTCTTTTACAAGGTAATTGAAAAGGGGAGGATTCGGAGCTGCGGTAACAGAAGAATAAGAAAAATATTGAATAACAATAAACGAGTTGGGTTTTAACAAACGAAAAGATGAGAAAATGGAAGATGATTTCAGGGTCTGCATTGAGGCTTTTTTCAGGAGAGGGTTTTAGGGTTCAAAATCCAACTTTCATCAACCGGAATTGCAGATTCCAATTCTAATTAGAACACCCACAGCTTAAGGGGTGTAAAAGGGTGAGGAGAATGCCAATGTCTTCCAACCTTGTAACGTCACTTGGGAAAAACATCAAACAGGTGGTGGGTCATACAAGTTGTCAACTGCTTCAGAAACTGAAAAATCCAACCAACATTGAATATTTTAAAAACACGTATCTGAGGATTAAAATTCTAGCCTAAATCTTTTCCGTGAAACCAAAACCAAAACCAAACAGAATACAAGTTGTTTTGAAAATTTAAAATTACAAACATAAAACAGTTCTTGCATTGTTGGTTAAATTTTCAATTTGAAAAGCTTAAGAGAGAAACTATGATAAGATTAAAAGACAAACCTCTTAATGGGTTTCCTGACCAAGTGCTGCTTGTTCTCTTGGTGAGATCTCCACTTTATTCGCGTCAGGCAAAGAAAGTGATACTAGCGAAGACAAGAAGAAGAACATATATTTTTGAAGGATGGACTTCATAATTATTTCTTTACACAAATACAAGGAATGCTAACTTTCAAGTTACGAGGCTGAGTTTAGACGATTCACGGTGCGTTTTTAGTTACGGATAGTATAAAAATAATAATAGTGGTGGGATTTAATAGTTAAAGGTGAGATAAAAAGTAAATTAAATACATTATATCGTAGTACACTATATTATCTATCTAAACTCATCATAAGTAAAAATTATATTGTTTAAGAATTTTAATATTTGATATCTATGTTTATTTATTTTATTTAAAAAATGAGATAAAGATTAAAATTACCTATAAACTTTGATTTAATATGTAATGTGTTACATAATTAAAGGTGTGCATGAGCCGGGCTGAGCCGAGTTCGAGCTGGGCTTAACTAAATATTTAGACCCGTTTGCTAGGCCTGAGTCTGACCCGGCCCGAAAAATAATTCTAAAATTTTGCCCAAGCCCGACCCGGAAAAAATGTTAAAACTCGGATCCGACCCGGCCCAACCATATTATTTTTTATATAATTTTAAAATATATATAATGCATCAAAAATACTAAAAACATCAAAATAAATATTTCCCAACAAATTAAAAATAAATTTTTAAAAATATGTATACTTAATTAAATTTGTTCATAAGATAGTCTGCATTATGGCACAAATTAAGGTTTTTTGTCTGCCTTGTTGCACGAGTTTGCGTATTGAGTTTATTTTGTAAGGGTTCGTCGTTTGCAGAAAGGTTTGATCTCAAATTTAAGTGTGCATTATGGCTAATCTTAATATGGTGGAGGCAAATCTGGCAAATCTCAATATTACGGATAAAGAGGAAGATCCCTTGGTGGTGGTAAGGGATGATATATCCGTTGATCTAGAATATGGGTTATGTCTAGTAGGGCGAATTCTCACAAATCGTATTGTGAATTTCCCATCTCTAAAAAATACGCTAGCGAATTTGTGGTACCCGCTAAGAGGATTATCTATTATGGAAATTGAAGATAAGCATATTTTGTTTCAATTCTATAGTGAAATTGATTTAAAACGGGTTATGGATGGCATGCCATGGTTTTTCAACCAACATCTGATAGTATTTCATAGGCTAATAAAGGGTGAGGATCCATCAACAGTTTCATTATGGACTACAGTTTTCTGGGTGCAAATCCACAATTTACCTGCTAGATTTATAACGGAAGGGATGGCACGGTAATTAGGGGATTTTATTGGAAAATTTATGGAGTATAACACGTCGATGGTCACAAAGGGGATTAGTAAGTATATACGGATTCGAGTTACAATGGATACTAGGATCCCACTTAAAATGAAGAAACGGATTGGTATTGGGCAAAATAAATTTATATATGCATTGTTTCAATATGAAAAATTGTCTTTATTTTGTTTTTTATGTGTCCGTCTTGGTCATGAAGAGAGTTTCTGCCCAGTATGATTAACATTAAGGGATCAGCAAGTGGATTTTGGCTGGGATCTATCTCTAAGGGCTACGCTTAAAAGGGGAGGGCAATTGATGAGCAAATGGTTGCGGGAGGAATTTAAGAATGAAAGGTGGGGAAATATGGATATCGATGGGGGAGAATACAGCAAGAAGATTTGGTACTGATGTAACCAATCAAAGTGAACATAAAGGAGGCAAGGGTTTGGTGGGGCGGTTTATGCGATATATAAGAAAACCTATGGATTTGAGGATTGAAGATAATATGGGACAAATTGAGGGAAGGGAGATGAAGCAGAGTTAGAAGATATACCTGTAGAATTTATGGATGGGAAGAAAAGGCAAAGATTTAATGTAGAAGTGGGTGGTTCTGATAACATGAGGGGATTGCTGGAGGGAGGATTGGAAAATGCAATATCGGCGGCCGCTGTCAAGTAGGCCGACTTGGCACAATGAAAATATCCAGTTGGAATGTTCGTGGTTTGGGGTAGCCGCGAGCAGTCAGTCGTCTCAAAAATAAGTTGAGACACATTCAGCCCCATATTCTGTTTTTTATGGAAACAAAGTTTGGTAGTAAACGTTTGGAGAAAATAAGGAGGAAGTGTGGATTTGAACATGGAATTGACGTTGAAGCAGAAGGAACAAGAAGGGGATTATCGTTAGGATGGAGAGAAGGAATGAATTTAACTTTAAAAAGCTTCTCGAAATCTCATATTGATATGGAGGTGGATGAAGGGAAAGAAAAGATTGTATGGAGATTCACGAGTTTCTATGGAGCGCTTGTGGAGAAAGATCGGAAGAAGTCATGGAATTTATTACGGCATTTGAAGCATGGAAATAATAAACCATGGCTAATTTTGGGAGATTTTAATGAAAATTGTTTTCTTTTGAAAAACAAGGGGGAAGAATACGAGAGGAAAGACAAATGATTACTTTTCGGGAGGTGCCAGAAGATTGCGAGCTAAGTGATTTAGGATTTTCTGGGCAATGGTACACTTGGGAAAGAGGTACATTGGTTCGAAATAATATTAGGGAAATATTGTAAAGAGGGGTTGCTAACCAAGAATGGTAGGATCTTTTTACAGGGTATTCGATGAATCATTTACAACATGGTTTTTCTGATCATTTTCCGGTGTTAGTGGATACGAATGGGGATGGGAGAATACAAGTTGGAGACTGAAAAAGGCAATTCCGTTTCAATGTCGATTGGATACTGGACAAAGATTTCGATAAGCAAGTTAAACATAGGTGGTTATCGAATGAGAAGGATATTTTGGTGAAACTAAACGAGTTGAGGGTAAGATAGAGCAAATGGCAAAAAAGGAGAAAGGCTTACGAGAACGTCGAACAAAAGAATTGAATTCTAGAATGCTTGAATTTAGTATTGAAGAAATCAATAATGAGGTTTTAGCGGAGATTACAGAGATTAAATTGGAGATGTATCTCAAAACTGATAGGGAGGAACTTTTTTGGGAACAACGAGTGCGAGTCAATTGGCTTCAAATGGAGGATAGAAATACGAAATTTTTTCATAGGTGGGCTTCATATCGTCGGAAAAAAAACATTATCAAGGGGTTAGAGAATGCTTCCGGGAGATAGGTTACTGATGCTGACCAAATTTCTAAAACAGTTACAAGATATTTCAAAGATCTGTTTTCGTAAAAAGAGGTAAGAAACAGTGACAATTTAATTTCAACTATATCACCATGTATTACTGAAGAGCTTAATGAGAAATTATTTCAAATAGAAGAGATTGTAGAAGTAATAAAATCTATAGCCCCTCTTAAATCATTGAGAAAGATGGTTTTCCTGTAATTTTTTTCAAAAGTATTGGCATATAGTAGGGAATGGCGTCACTAGGTACTGTCTAAATGTTCTTAATGGTGGATAAGAAATTGATGAGGTGAATCATACAATCATGGTTTTTATTCTTAAGGTGATTTCACAGATTAGCAGTTGCAATGTAATTTATAAAATAATTTCGAAGGTGATTGTCAGCAGATTTTGCCAAGCACTTTATTTTTGTATTGATGATAGTCAAGGGACATTCGTACCAGGAAGGCAAATAATAGATAACATTTTTGTGGCTTACGAAATTTTACATTCTTTTAAAAAAAGAAGAAGGAATTTGAATAGAGGTTTTGCTTTAAAACTCGATATGAGCAAAACATATGACAAGGTCGAGTGGTGTTTTGTGGAGAAACTGATGCGAAGAATGGGTTTTTGTGAGGAGTGGGCTTCACTTATAATGAGGTGTATCACTAGTGTTTCGTATACAGTGGTGATCAATGGGAAAAATGGGGAGGAGTTTCGACCTATAAGAGGATTAAGGCAAGGAGATCCCCTAATCCCGTATTTATTTCTAATTTGTGCCGAAGGTTTCTCACGTTTAATCAGCATGGCCAAGAGAGAGCGGAGACTTTTAGGGGAATGGTGGGGAGAAGTCATATTTCAGTGATGCATTTACTTTTTGCTAATGTTAGTGTGTTGTTTGGAGATGCATCGATTGAAGGTAAAAATACCGTGAAAAATGTAATCAATGAGTATGAAGCAATAGCGAGACAAATGGTTAATTTTGACAAATCTCTGATCTACTTCAGTGGTAATGTGGAACAAGAAATACAGGAACAGGTGGGTAATATTTTGAGAGTAAGAATTTCTAATAATCTAGAGAAGTATCTAAGATTACCCACAATGGTTGGTTGAAGGAAAAAACATGCTTTTATTGAGATTAAAGAATGCTTCAGCGAGCTGATGAACAATTAGAGTGTACACTACTTATCGGTCAGAGGTAAAGAGGTATTTCTTAAATTTGTTTTACAAGCTATTCCGACCTATGTAATGCAATGTTTTAAATTACCAGTTTCTTTTTGCCATTAACTTGATAATATTATGTGTAAAATTTGGTGGCGTAATCCTAAAACCAATAAAGGTATACACTGGTGCAAGTGGAGTGACATGTGTATCCCCAAAACGAAGGGAGGACTGGGTTTTAAGAATTTATCAACGTTTAATACGGCACTGTTGTCGAAAAAGGGATGGAAAATTATTAGGCAGCCTAATTGTTTGTTCGCATGAGTAATGAAAGCAAAATATTTTCTAATAGGGGAATTCATGAGTGCAAGAATAGGATATTACCCTTCCTATACCTAGCGAAGTATATGAGGAGCAAGACGCCTTATTGAGGAGGGGATTGGCTGGAGAATCGGGGATGGCAGGAATGTCAATATCTAGAATGACGCATGGTTACTGGGTTCTGGAAAAGGAAGAGTACAATGTCATCACATTGATATTCGATATTCTATGGTGTCAAATTTAATTGAAAGGGATTTTGTTACCTGGAAGCAGGAGGAAATTCGTTCGTTATTTGGTGAGAAATAGATGCATAAAATACTCTCAATTCCGTTGGCAAACAGTGAGCCACAAGATGTGTGAATTTGGAGAGGCGATAATACAGGGATTTACACAGTTAAAAATGGTTACAAACGGATGAATGCAATGGAGGAAACTAGCATACAACATGATAATTTATCTAAGTTTTTTATAAACATATGAGATCTTAAGGTACCAAGCAAGATTTGAATACATTTGTGGAAAGTTGCTAACGAATTTCTGCATATACTGTATAATCTGAGAACCAGCAAGCTGGTTTCTAACACGCTTTGTCCAATACGCCAAGAAGAAGAGGAGACGGTGAGCCATCTTTTTCGGGATTACAACTTTACTCGACAAGTATTACGAGATTTGGGAGTGTTTAATTCAACAACCAACAGAGAAACAAGTTGGTAAAAATGGTTAGCAGTTGAATATGAAAATCATGCTAATGAAGAATGCAAAATCCGAACTATCTTTTTATGGGCTTTTTGGTACAACCGGAACAGAATTTATCATGAGGGGAAAAGGGACCGAGTGCATGAAATTGTGGGCTTTATCAACGCATATTGCACAGAAATACAGCATATGGGTGAGGTGCTGAAGACTAGAAATGAGACTAACACTAATGTTTGGCAACCACCTAGGGGAAATGTTATAAAAATTAACTTTGATGCGTCATTTAATCAGAACTATCATAGATCAATTTCAGGAATCATTGTGTGAAATAAAGAAGGATTGGTGATGGCATCATGCACTTACCCATGGGAGAATATTTCAGATCCAACAATGGCTGAGGCGAGGGCGTGCTTACAGGCTGTTGCTGTTATTAGGAAACTAATCTCTGCAGTTGAAGATAGATCATGCATTAGAAGTTTGATCCAAGAAATCAAGGGAAGAACTTCCAAATTCAGAAGTTTGCAGTTCAAACATGTACCAAGAGAAGCCAATAAAGCGGCACATAGATTGGTGTTGGAAGGATGGAAGTATGATGGACCACCATATTGGATGGAAGAGGTACCACGCTCGGTGAAAGAATTGGTAAACCGCTACAGTGATGGAATATAACTGATATTGACGAGTCCGGACTTGGTAACGACGGATCGGTCCGATGAACTCGCAGAAAATAACAGAGACTAGAGATTGAAAAGTCAGAAGCTGTTTGTTTCATGGGTGAAAGGTCTCTACAGCAGCTGATGCACAATGGGATTTTGTTTACAGCGTTAAGGAAAATAGTATTTCAGACCTAGGTTTTTCATTTCTGTTAAGTTTTAAGTTCTTTTGTTTCTTTTAGAAGGTTTGATTTCTTGTTTTCTTTAATGATTTTTGCCTTTCGTTTTCCAATGCACCGTTCTGGGCGCCAATTAGTGTAGGACAGTTGTAGGTTCATTTAATTGTTGGGTTTGTATTTGGGTCAAGTTTCCCATCAAATAAAAGTATAAGTTGATATTAAAAATATATATATGTATACTTAAATAACACTAAGATAGATGCAACTTAACAAGCAAATGTCTCTAAAATAATAACAAAATTAATAAATGTCTTTAAAATAATAACAAAATTAACAATAAAATAAGTTTTATACAATATACAAACAATAACAATAAAATAGTAGCAGCATAATAGTAAAATAGTAGCAAAATAGGGAGAAAATAATAAGAAAATAATATTTAAAAAATATTTTTTTTTGTCCTTTAGTGAATTCTGGTCGGGTTAGGCCTGGTTCGGGCCAAAAATGCCTTGCCTGAGGTTGGGCTCGTTTTTAAACGGGCTTTTCAAGCCTATTTTTTGGGCCTATATTTTGCCCAAACCCTTCCACATTTCGGGTAGGCCGTCGGGTCGGGCCACTGAACAGGTCTATACATAACTTCAATTTTGTGAATTTATTTGACTCTTGCTACTAATTATTAATTCTATTTAGTCAAATAGATTTAAAAACTAACTATGAAAAATTAAGAATACAAAAACTAAAATTAACAAAGAATATAATACTAACTAACATAAGGATAGAATATAACAAAGAATATAATACTCGCATTTAAGACATAACATGGGTAAATTGTCAAAATAGTCATTTTTGTTTATCTCAGGTTACATTTTAGTCACTTATATTTGAAATTTTACGTTTTAGTCACTTACATTAACATATTGTAACATTTTAGTCATTGAGCCGTTAATTGTTGTTAACGGTAAACTAACGTGACATGTTAAATCATCATTTCAAACAAAAATTTTAGGTTAAGTTATACAATTGGTCCCTATATTTTTTTCGTTTTGAGCAATTTAATTATTTTCTTTTATATTCTTTTAACTTTTTTTTCTTTTTTTTTCCATTCTCTTCTGCTCCTCCCTCTATTTTCCTCCATTCTCCATCTCTTTAAACTTAGTTTTTCTATGTTTTCCATTTGTTAAAATTTTTTTATGTTTATGAAAAAAGAGAAGGCGAAAGCTAAAATCAAAATAAAACTTAATTCACATATTCTCACTCAACAAATACAAACCATCATCGTCCATTATCGCTTTAACAAACCAATTTAGATCTCTCAATGATTTAGTCCACAAGCTTGCCTTACTCAAAGACCTTGCCAGTCGTGACTTATGGCAGTCCACCATCAACAAAGTTTCCCAAGCCTGTTCCCTTAACCTCCTAACCAACCCTCATGACTTACCTACAACATTTTCGCCCTCTCAAACGTTTGAAGATTTCTGTACTTCATCAATCGAATACAATTAAGATTCTCTAAACCTTATTCTTGATTTATTTTTCATGCATATCTTTATCATCAATTTTATTATGTTTATGGATTCCATGAGGAAATAATCTTCTTATGGAGGATTAGCGAGTGGAGGTGTGATTGACTAATTGCTATGTAGGGTTTTCTTAGTGAATCAGCTGTTTGGGAGAGGAAGAATTTAAACCCTAGGCTTGACGACCTTAGAAAGTCATTTAGGTGGAAATTAACCCAAAATTAGTATGGTCTATCTGTGAACACCTTAGCCCCAAATCGGTTTGACTGTGAGGTCGAGAGATAAGTAGTTCTTGCCGACTCGTTAGTTTAGTAGAAGATCGAGAGATCCTGCTAAGGTAACGACTAGTTGATTGAATAGTAACCTGAAATAGGAATTAGTTATGACCACCGAAGCGAGCTAATCACCAATATTTAGATTTGATTGAGTTTAGATTTTAGTTATTTGAAGTTCACTTTATTTATGCAATTTTTACTCTTTATTTATAAAAACAAAAAATCTCTTATTTATGTTTACTCGTAATATAATTTATTTACTTTACTTATTAATTATATTTGCGTTTAATTTAACTTTAATTTAGTACTCACTTATCTTGGGTACAATTCTCGAAGTACTCATCTACTTTGTTGTAAAAACTATATTAAAACATGACCCGTATACTTGTGAATATTGCCTCAATTCTACACCTTTAGTTGCAGTATTCACACTCTGGACGTTAGTACGTCTGGAGGCGATCACGTAGAAGTTAGAATTAGTTTAGTTTCGCCTCCCTTGGGTATGATCTTCGGAGTACTCAAATATTTCGTTGTATAAATTTATATTACAACCCAACCCCTATACTTGCAAAAACCGTTTAACGATTATATTTGGCTGCAGGATTTACACTCTAGACATTAGTACATCTGGAGGCGGTCAATTTCTTTTATTTTAGTTTTAAGGATAATTGTATGATGTTTGTTTTTTTTGTTGCTTCTTGCTTATATCAACTTGCCCGATGAAGTCTCTATTTCTAGTTATTTTTTGATGTGTTATTGGTAAAATAAAGATATATATGAGTAAGTAAAGTGTTTGTTTTGACTAAGTATAGGATTCTATGTGATGCGTCATTCAGTGAACTCTTTGTTTTGGTGTGTTTTGTGGTTAGCAGACTCTTCTATAAGTATCCGTCCAACTCAGATGTTTTGGACGAACTCAGTAAGTTCGCAGTTGCTTAGATTTTTTTTATTATTTAAGTATGGTAATTTAGTTAGTTAAGTTGAGACTTAGTTAGAAATGAACTAGACTACTGTAGATGATAAGACTTAAACTAAGTTAAGAACACTTAATCAAGGGAATCAAGAGAGTTAGTGGAATTATCTGATTTTTCCACTAATCCTTATTTTCGAACTAAAGTATATAAGGATAGCGGTGGTCTTTCTAAACACCTTTACGTTTTCTTCTTCTTTCTTGATTTTCTCTAAAAACTCTTTGAAAACTTAAGTTCAGAAAACCTCTTTGAAGTAAGGTTCGCAGTATTAAGCTAACGTATACGTTAGTACCAACTTACTGGTAATTACTGATGAACCCTAGGCTATTCTTTAAGTCATTTACATGTTTTTCGTTCTGCATGCATAAGTGTCAGAATGGTGTGTGAGGAAGGAAACTTCTTGATTCTGGTTTAAGTGTGGTTGATTCTTTCATACATGATGAAATTTGATAGATCGATAATCTGGTATTTTTAATTATCTTTATTTTAACTGAAGAAGATAATGAATGTCCAAGTGATAAGGATAAATGACCTGCTTTATAAACTTGTGTTATAGTTTCTGGTGAGTTCTTTCTTATTTCTATGTATTGTAGTTTCTTTATTTTATATTCGTGTAAGGTAAGTATTATTCCTCTGTAAAGGATGAAAAGTGTATGAAGGATAATGAATGAAATATGTTTGTGTGGATAATGGTTATCCATACTTATCAGTTTAAGTACAGTTTATCTGTAAAATGAAATAAACACTATTCTTCATGCTTAAGCCACTAACATCCGCTTCTGATATGTACGATACAATATGATTTGATGGTGATGAGGATGTAGAGATATGTTTGTTTAGCCTCCAATAGGGTAGGTATATTGCAAACTAAATTGGCAGATCATGAAAAAACATGTTGTTCTTAATGAAAATAATATGAGAAGTTAAAGAGGAGAATGATTGTGAATAAGTCTGAATGATATGCTTATGATTCTGTATTTTGGGTACGTAGTTGCCATGGAGATGGATTTGTCTAATTTATGTTAAGTTGACATACAATATACACCTAAATGATAAGTTGGTGTTCTGAGTCTGTTTGTGTTCTGTGTATGCCAATGGGCGTACTCTATGTAATTCGTGTATGATCTTTAGAAAGGTTTGGTTAATGTACTAAGTAATGAATTGCATGATTTTTTTTTGGAACTCAATAAGTTCAAACGAACTTACTCTGTTATTCCTTTTTCCTTTTCAGAATTGTTGTTAGAAGGAAGATTTTGTTCAAGGACTACATCAGAGTGTTGTTATGTTTGTGAGCTGACTACTTTGTGTCTGTATCATACATGTCTTATAGGGTGGAGCATAACTATATTTTGAAAAGAAATTTTATAAAGAACTTCTTTTTGTTAATACTCTGTTTTGATGAGATTTTTTATGAAGTACTAATATTTGGTTTAAGATAATTCAATTTGTTTACGAAGTTACCATATTTGAACTTATACGCCATATGACTTGTATATTATTTTTATACTGATGGTACTTCTTTCACCTTAGTAAAATAACAACTAAAATAATTCTATATCTATAACATTGTAAGAATTATTCAAAGCTTTCACTAAAATGTTTTAAAGTTAATTTGATTTCATGTAGTAACACACTATACTCAGATCCTATTATAGGGTCAGGTTTGGTGTATTACATTGCTGCTGCTACATTACTACTTTGATATGCCTATTGCTATTACTGATGACAAACTTGGAAGGTTTCTTGAATGGATTTTGGTTTTTGTTGTTGCATTTAACATTGATTTCTTAACTTTCTTAGTTATATTACTATTGGTTAGATATTGATGCAAACACATACTAACATTGATGATCGATTTCATAAATACTTTATAAGTTAAGTTAGGTTAAGTTAACGGGTATATGCTGAGGGGGAGCTTATGCTGATTGATGATTCATACTTCATGCTTTGTGGGTTTTGTTCAACAAATTGCCAAAAGGGGAGATTGTTGAAAATTATGAAACTAGCAATTTGGTGCTAGAAGGAGTGCCCACTTCCCTATCCACCAAATTTGTATAGAGATAATTTTCATATTTAGGTGTTGGCAATTTATTGAACCTTATTTTTGGACTATGCTGATTACATGGTGAAATCTAGCTCATTATGAAAGATCATTCTACTTGGGAATACAAATATTGGTAAGTGCTTTGGATGAAAATTCCCCAAAGAAATCCTTGGATTATGGACTTTGGATTGGATCATGATCCTATTGATGAGTTGCTATAAAGTCCATATTTACTTTGTATATTATTATATTGTATTTTTATGATATTACTATTTTGCTAGGATTGTATTAGATATTCTATTGTAAGTAACTCTCGAAATCAATGTCTATATATTTGAGAGACTTGCCTGGGATAATGTACTGAGAGATAGTCACTTAATCTATTCTTGTGAGCATAATTTGTAATAGTGCTTTTTGTTAGTAAAACCTTCTGTTGTGATTTTTACTTGTTGTGATCACAAGGAGTGATCATAGTGATGAGAGTATTGTATCTTCAAAGTACAAGAGAAACAATTAAGATGTGTGTGATTGAGTAAGTTCACTTTGTAATTATTGAAGAGAGTGCATATTTCTCACTAAGCTAGGCTCCGCAAACGTAAAAAAATTGAATTGCGCAATCATCTACTTATGTCTTATGTGCTTACTATTTTTTATTTAGTGTATGAAAAAATACTCGCCATCTCAATCACCAATTTGATTGTAAAGTTTCTATTCTTATCAACGTACATTTACAAACAATAGCACAATATTAGTGCAGTTGGACTACCATATATGTTATTGATGTATGGATTGTTTTGAGCATCCTTTATTTACCAAAGAAAAATAAATAAAGAAAAAAGGATTTGCTTTACCCTATTTGTTGTTTCACGTAATATACAAAAAATTGGAAGTAGTGGAAAAATATCAATATCGAACTCAGCTTTTTTTTTTCCATAATAATAAAATTAATTTTTATTATTTATATTATTTTATTAACATTACTTTCATTTTTTTATTTAAATTTGAGAATTAATTTTTCAATCGCTTTTTTAACAAAAAAAATATTTAAACATTAATTTTTCAATGATGTTAGCATGGTAATCTGTGTGACAGTACCATATGCATTTCATGCTGACATGACACTATTTATCTTATATACCAGTCAACAAATAATTCAAATATATAAAAATTAAAAAAATTAGAAAAAAGTTCATGAAAACTCAAAAAAAACATGAAGTATACGTAGATTATTATGCAGGCTACCATGTTTTAAAATTTAATGTTTTAGCATGTATTTCTGTTAGAAAAATAACAATTTGACTCTTTTTGATTGGTTGATGGTCATATTTCACTTTTTTTTTTTAAGATTTAGAGCCAAATTTAACTTAAAAAAAAAGAGAATAATGTCCAAATTAATAATAATAAGTAAACATTAAAAGTAAAATTTGTCAATACATTCTCTTTTTGCATTGTCTGTATTATTGTCTAGGTTCGAGATTTGTGACTGCTCCTATAAAAGATGTCGTCTTTAAAATTTAAAATTATGTTTCCCCTTTTAAAAATACAATTTACCTTATCATTTCCACCATACTTGTTAATGAATTTTTTTTTAATTAATAAGAGGCAATTGACGAGTACCGATGTATATATTTATATTATCGAATATAGGGAGGACCTATTTTGTCCCTCTCCAATTGCTCCCGAACCTCATCAATAATGTACAGTTCAGTTGTGGCCTGGACCTGGAGTCGTTTCTTTGGTAGCAAGTCAGCCATCCTGTTTGCTTCACTTGGGACATACCGGCACCTTACACTCCAGAATTTCTCCCTTAGCCTGTGAATTTTGCCAACTAAGGATAATGGGCTGCTACCTGCATCAGCAGTATTAATAATAGCCACTGTTGTAGCATTATCCATTTCAATGATAACAAGCCTTAGCCCCTTACACCATCTGCTTGTAGTGCACTACACATCCCAATTTTCCTGTAAAAACCAGCATTCCATCTGCCTTCACAATCTCTAATTTTTACACCCTAAAAAGAGTTGTTGCGATGATCATTTGGGTGTTATCATTTCTATATTTCTAAACAATTTTTGATGGAATTTCTAAACAAATTAATATAGAAAATTTAAAAAGAAAAAAAGAAAGAAAAATTGAAAGCAAGAATCAATTATTTTTTCTTCTTTTAGACAAACAATCAGACATTAACCCATCCATCCTGACAATACGAACTCTTCCCATCCATCCCAAAACAACAACCCCACACCTTAAAATCCCCACCATGTTTTGTCTCCCATTTAATTACAAATTTTTAAACCCCCCCCCCTCCAAAAAAAAAGTTAAAACTATTTTCATCATCATTAATTTGAAAACAATAATAATAACGAAACCAATTCCCTTCCTCCCCCCAAAAAATTAACACACAAAAATGTTAATCAATCAATTTTTTTCATTTACACCATAGCTTCTGGTAGCCTTTCCTTGGATCCCTAGCTCTCTCTTTTTCTTTGATCAAATTGTTCTTCATTTTGTGGCGGTGGCGGAGATGACGGAGGCGGTTGTTGTTGTTGTGATGGTAGTGCATGGCGGTTGGTGGTTGTGGTGTTCATGTTCTTGAGATTTTGTTGTTGTTGATAGACTTGTCTTAGTCTCTCAATTTCCTTCTTCAATGCTTCTTGATGAGCTGTTGAAAGGTTTTAACAACATTTCAATAGAAGCGGGTAAATGGTAGATAATTAACAATGCACCAAAAATAAAATAATGCATTTAATATTAAATATAAACAAAGAGCTAAAGCCTTGATGCCACTTTTTTTTCATTTTCTGGATAGAAGCTTAATGCCACCTTTCGATATAGAATTAAAATTAACGTCCTTATTACATTCACAAGGAAATTTGCCATTATATATGAAAAATCAAACATCTTTTCAGTTTTCTAGTGAAAAAAGAAAAACCCTATATTTTATTAATAACTATTATTATATTAGTGAAAATCTCATCTTTCTTTCTAAAATCTGGGTTACTTATTTAAATTAATATACAATTTTTAAATTGAGTTTAAAAACCAATTTAATATTTGGGCAATAATTTAGAGACATTTGATGATTAGCCCTAAAATATTTTACCAAGCTAGAAAATAAACCATTCAAAGCAAAGTGCATATGGTTACGAATATAATATATTGAATCAATATTATATGTTATTTTAAAATATTATTTGCAGAACATGTTTATACATCTTTTTTACATGGACATATGATTAAGTTAACAAAAAGATGTTTTACATGGGAAAATATGAGTTTATTTTATTTTATGTGCATATATATATATATATCTGAAATATGCATTTGGGAGATCTTGAGACGTAAAATTGGAAAGAACAGAGACTTTATTATTTAGTTAATTAACAAGTGATGATATTCAAAAAAAGAAAAAAAAAAGATGAAAAGAAAAGAAACCAAGTAATCAACAAGTCGTACCATCTTTGAAAATTTTATCTTGAGCCAAAGCAGCAATCCTTTGTTTCAAAGCACTATTGTCAACATTTAGAATCAACCTTTGATGATCCAAGAATGCAACCCTCGGTGATAATGCTGATACTTCAGTCTTCAATTTCCATCAACCAAACCAAATCAAAATGAATTCTAAAATAAAAACTAAATTATGTATCTCTCTCCCTATAGAATATACATGTATGTATGTGTACCTGTAATGTTGTAACGCTTCTTTCAAGTTGTGAAATATATTGAAGCTTTCTCACTCTTGATCTTTGAGCTGATTGCCGGTTTGCCAGAATTCTGATACATCAAAATTAAGTTTGAAGCGGAAAAAGCCTATGGGATTTAAATTGTTTAATATATATGTTTATGTGTATTATTCTTTTACCTCTTAACCCTTTTTGGATCGATGATAGAATCGCCGTTGGAGGATGGTGGAGCTTCTGAGGCGGATAGCTTGCGTGTGCTCTCGACCTCCCCTGGTTCATTTTTGGGTTGCTGCAGATCCGTTGAGGGTGCTGTTTTCTCCTCATTGTTGCTAGACGTCGGCGTCGATGGATTGGACGAAGATACCGTTGGAGCAGGCGCTGCCATGGTGACGGCGACATCGTCGGAGAATAACGACATGAGCTGGTCATCGTCAAGACGATCGAACATATTTAAATTTGATACCGTCGTGGTAGTCATCATGGGCGTGGCATTGGAGTCCCTGCATTCTTCCTCCACCAATGGTTGTTCAAGGAAGGCTATGGAGTCGCTCATGGAACGACGGTGAGCGCCGCGACGGGCGGAGGAGAAGTCGAGGAACTCGTCCACCCATGAAGGGTGGTTGGTGATGGTGGAGGGAAAGAAGTTTGCCATGGAAGGCATCTTGTCATGAGGAAAAGAAGGCCAATTTTGGGAGATACTGGGTATTTTAGGAGGTAGTTCAGCCATTGTATTTCTTAAACTCCAAATCAAAAATCCACACTCGATTTATATAAAGAAAAGAAGATTATAGGCGTCAATACTCCAAAACCAGACCTAATCTTAATCAATCAAAACTAACCAACTAACAATATATATATAATAAATAAAAAAACCCCAACACAACAATGGTTCAAAATCTCAATATTTATCCTTAATAAGAAACATGAAAGGATGACACTAAAACAGAAAAAGGACCCATTCATTACACACATCATGCATAACACAGTCTTTAAGGTAATCCCTTTTCCTTTTTCAATTTTTTGTTTTATAATTAATGTACTAAAATGATAGTCATATATGTTGAGTACATGTTGTTTAAATTAATAAAAAAAAATAAAGAAAAAGGTAATGGAAAGGGGGCAGTCACATGGGAGGGGATTAGGGACAGCTAGCAACAGCTGGGGCTGGGGGACTGAATGGGGGGGGGGGGGGTTTCCTTGCCTTTGCCTTGCAGTGCGAAAGTAGTAGTGGGAGTTTAATAAGCGGAGGAATCAGCAATACCACGTGCCGATGTGACCTCTCTATCTAAATTCCAATCCCCTTAGATGGACTTCTGACTTCTTACAATATGCCCCTACCTTTCTTTTTATATATATATATATTTTATTATCAATTTTACGTTAAAACATTTAACCACACTGCATTCTTCTTCTTTTTATTATTTCAAATCTATATTATCTTTTCATTTTTAACATCAAATTTTTTAGATGCATTTTAGTTGGCTAGTTTGTGCCTTTCACATAAATATGCATGTTTATTTTTTATAAATAAAAGAGTTTGATTAAAATAATTTACCAATAATAAAATAAATTTAGTAATATAATAGATTTAAAAGTTTCTCACTTATATATATTATTAGTTTCTAATATTATATGTGTTGCATGTAATTTTAGACATTTAATTTTTAGATAACATATTTGTAATTATTGTTACATATCATTAGTAATATAGTTTCTCTTAATTTTTAAATAATACACAAATAAAGTTAATTATAATGTTAATTTTTTTTTTGAAAAAAAGGGTAACACAACATACAATAATTATAATAATAGTTCATAATAAATATGAAAAATATTTAAACTAAATTAATAAACATATTTAATAATAATAATTAAAAATTGTTTTTTTAAACTCATTCTTTTATATATATTGTTGATATTATAGATTAATTTTATTCATTTTTATAATTTATAAATATAATAATTGAACATTATTGTAAATTCAATTATATTTTGTAATTAAAAAGACGTAACGATTGATTATAAGTATAATTGTAATTTAAATAAAAAAATGAATTTTTTTTTTGGTAAAACAAACAAAAGCTTACAATTATTAGGGGTATGCAAAAGTAGTTTTTATTTGAGAAATCATCTTCGCCGACTGTAGGTGTCTTTCTTCCTATTATTAAATTTTAGTCCTCATGCTTAGCTGCTTCATATCACGAAGTACAAATTGTCGCTTTCAGAAAACAGATCACAGGTTACTAATAACAAATTTCAACTCCAATATCAAACCTTTTTGCATTCATTTTTTCTTTTAGGATTTTGATTTTTTTAAGTAAAAATATTGAGAATGGAATTGCACTTTGTCTCTCTATTAAATAAATAAATAATATGTTTGTTAATATTTTCTGGTGTTTAGATAAATCTGTGTAAAATGTTTTCTATTGTTTGACAAATTTTTTAAAAATATTTCATAAAAGTTGTTTTCAATTAAACAAACATACATTTAAGGTTTTTTTTATCTTTTTATTGTTTAATTAAGTTTATTTTATATCTATAAATTTATATTTTACATTGTTTTTGTATATATTAAAAATATTTTGTTAAATTCAGATTCATTACAACGTCATTTTTCAGTTACATGACTACAAAATGAGTCTTTTTTATTTAAAAATGTGACATCAACAAAATTGACAAAAAAAATTAACAATTTCAACAATTGGACTTGATTTTCAAATCTGAAAAGTAAGTGGATTAAATTCTTAAAAATAAAAGTACAAAGACTAAATTGTAAATTTGTGAAGAATACATAGACTTATGACATATTGTAACCTTTATACTACAAAATATTTATTATTAATATATTCATAATTGTAATAAATATTTATTATTAAAATATTAATATTGAATATTTTTAATAATATGTGAAGCATATTATTTTTAAAATTTATTATTAAAATAAAATTAAAATATTAAATAATTTATTAAAATAATAAATTATATTAATAATTTATTATATGACTAAATATAAATAATTAAATATGCATGTTTAATAATATTGAAAAAAATATTTTTTATATTAATATTTTAATATTTTTAAAAATAAAAAATAAAATTTATTATCAATATAATAATATTAAGCTTGATTAAGTTAATTTTTATATAAAAATAAAATTACCTATAGAAGAGCTCTTTCTCGGAAAATGATTTACGTTTTTCAAAAAGGTAAGTCATTTTATAGGAAAAAGAGTTTATTTTATGTTGACTTATAAGTCATTTTCCATTGACCAAGTTGTTTTCTGTGAAACAAACATAGAAAAATGCAAAAAACATTTTCCGTAAAACTTTTTTCATTTAAACAAACAGACCCTTAGCCATTGTATATTAACAAATTGATCCTTCTATTAAAAATTTCATTTATTTCTACAGCTAAAAATTGGTCATTGTATATCAGCATGGGGTACATGTGGTAAGCCACGTATCACTATCTGATTATTTCATCAATCATACCAATTTTTAACGTACAAATGGGTGAAATTTTTAATAAAAATGACCAATTTACTCTTTAAGCTAAGATACAAATTGACTATTAATTCAACAACATCCACGACACAATAATATTTTTTTATCCAAAAACTTACATATAACAATATGTAGATGTAAAACATGAAATGACAAGAAGTTTTATTAACACTAACTAAAAGGATTTATTATTATAATAGTGAGGATATTTGGCGGTAGGGCTATGAGCTGTGAAGGAAAGGGGAGTTGTAAGAATCATGTCCCATGTGAAGTGTTTGTAAGAGCCCACCAATTTCTTTGCTTTGTCCCTAAAACACAAGTCACATGGAGGGTAATGTGACCTTTATTTTATTTTTTTAGTTTCCCTTAAGTATCTCTCATTTAAGAGAAAGAAAAACAAGTACTTAAGAAACATTAATCATGATTAGTCGAAAAGTTTTAGCTAGCAAGGCATGTTCATTACCCTTCTGTCTCGTAAAACTTGGTACTATACCATTATTCTTTTATGATGTACTGGTAAAATTCATCAACCTCACCCACTTTCATCCCTTAATTATATAATCGCAATTTAATCTTGTTCATTAATAATTAAAATAACTGAAAAATATAGGACCCAGCTGGCTTAAATCAGATCATGTACAACACACGGTTGCATTAATATATAAGTTAAATGCAAACCTTTTAGCATTATTATAATAATAAATATTAAAATTTAAAAGACTTAATCATAAATTTGACCACTAACGTTTACATATTTTGTCAAAATGATCCTAATTGTATTTTTGAGTCTTTTTTTACCATCAACCTTTGTTCTTGTTTTCAATCTACTTTTTCTAACAGATTTAATGAAAATACCATTAAAAAGGTTAACGGGGATGATGTGGAAAATAATAAAATAAATAAATAATACATTAAATTAAAAAAAACTCTTAATTTAAAGAAAATATGCGTAATTATCTAAAAAAAATTAACTCAATAAAAAAATTATCAATAAACAAATGTACGAAAGATTGAAAACTTTTGAAAGAAAACAAATATTGAAACTTTAAATTTATAATTCATTGAATCTGCTAAAAAAATAATTGGAGAAAAAGAACAAAGGCTGATGATCAAAAAAAGCTAAAAAATATAGTTAGTAGTTAAATTTATCGTTAAGTCAATATAAAATATCATCTTGTAAGAGTAATTAGATAAATTTTAAAAAATAAAATCGTTTTTTCTTTAATAATGCAATACTGGTTTACCACTTTTTTTTTCTTTTTTAGAAACAAAATGAAAAACCTATTTTATACGTTCACATTTAAATTGTTTGTTTTATAAAAAATGAAAAACATAAACTAAAAGAAATTAAGCACTAAGGCTTGTATCCAGATCGGCGCAAAGAGCAGTTAAACCGATGGTCGTGAGTTTTGCCTTGGAATCTGCTACCATGTTGGCTTCACGGAGAATAGACTAATGGAAACTCGCCATTGTCTACTATGTTGGCTAACGTCGTGACTAGCATGGAAAAATGATGACTAACAGTTGACATAGCAAGTTAATGTGGAAAAATAATGTTAAGAAAGACTTGATTGATTTTTATATTATTTTACGGGGATTAATTATTATTTTTAATTTTACGAGGACACAATTCATCATTTAAGTTAAATTTTTTTTAGAAAAATTCTAAATTTTTATAAGTCTAAATCATAAAAATTATTAGAAATCTATAAATTATTATAACCAAATATTAAAAAGTTATAGACAAAATTTAAATGTTATAATTTTTTTTAAAAATATTTAAAATTTATTAAAACTATTCAAATATTATAGAAAATTATAAAATTAATGAAACCTATAAAAGTTAAAAATTTCTACAAATTTTTGTTCTCTCACGCACTATATCACTCGCCATCGTCACTCAAACCCCTCACTCGGTATCCCACATAAATCTAATTATCACCATAGTTCAATCTCTCCATTTCCTTATTATCGAAGCTAAAGACTCCAAACTAGCAAGATAACAATTTTTTTTTGTTTTTTAATAAATTTTTAATATTTTAAAGAAATTTTTATTTTATAAAGTTTATTGATTTTTAATAATTTTTGTAATTTTAACAATTTTCTATAACCTATTTGTAGTTTTTTTTGTTCTTTTTTATAATAAAAAATTAGTTAAACCCTCGTAAAATAATAGAAAAATCAATTAAATCGTCCATGTTAACTTGCCATGTCGACTGTCGTCATCATTTTTCATATCAATATGTAACAACATATCAAGGGCTTCGACAGAAAAATGAATTCAAGAGGCTCAATTGGGTACAAATCATTATTCCAAGAGCTCAATTAGTAATTTTTTGATAAGGGACTTCATTGATTTTTTTAATTATTTTCAGAGGGCTTATTTGTCGTTTTAGCCTTATTATTAGTTCTATTAAAAATTCAAAATGACCGCTCCAAAAATTTGAAAACAAATTCCGTAAGGGCCCACTAACTCAATATTGGGCCTTCACCAAATCCAAAAATCGGACCCGACCCGACCATCGCCCATAGGTTTGGTCCTGTCATACAATCTAACCCCATTTCCGATTTCTCTATTACTTTTATTTTTTTTTTCCAAATTCAAAAATTGTCAAACCAATGCCACCGAGCTCTGCCATTTATTAAAATTTCCTCCCAAAAAATAAATTCAAAAATTTTAATATAAAAATCCATAAAAGAACCCGACCCGGTGACCCGGAATGGCGGCGTATAGAGCAGATGATGACTACGATTTTTTATTCAAGGTGGTGTTGATCGGAGATTCAGGTGTTGGGAAATCGAATTTGTTGTCGAGATTTACGAGGAACGAGTTTAGCCTTGAATCCAAATCCACAATCGGAGTTGAATTCGCCACCCGAAGTATTCGGGTCGATGATAAGGTCGTTAAGGCACAGATTTGGGACACCGCCGGACAAGAAAGGTACATTTCTTTAAAAACTCATTTTCTACTTTTTTTTATTCATTACTCTTATTTCTCATTTCGTTTTTCTTTTAAATTACTTTTAAGGGGTTTTGTTATTTTGAGAGATTTTGAGGAAAATTAAACGTTTTTGAGTTGGTGCTGTATTGGATTGGTAGAATCGCTATTTGGGAAATTTGAGGAAAATGAAGCGTTTTTTAATTTTCGGGTTAGTCTTAAAACTTTTGAGAGATTAGAGGAAGTGAAGGTGGTTTTTTTTTTTTTTAGTATTAGTGTATTGGTTTGATGAAATGGCTATTAGCTTAGGACCTTTTTTCTCCTTAGTCTGAGCTGTTTGTGTGTTGAGAAAATGTGGGATAAGGTGCATTCAAAATTTTCCTTCTCTTTTTAACGTTATAAGCCTGGGGACTTGGTTTATTTTGTAAAAAGTTGTTTTTTATTTTATTTTATTGATATATGTGAAAGACATTTTTCTTGATTAGCACAATGCACTTCGATTTAGTTTAGAAATTAGCATGTGATAGGTTATATATAAAAATCCCACTGTTTGCTTACTAATGGATGAGCCCCAATGAATTTTGCATCTGGGTTTAGTTGATAAATGTTACAGCTTTATCCATTAATGAAAAGGTGAAGTAAACCTACTTTTTCGTAAAACTCCTACTTGAATCATCAAGTGCATCTGTAAGCATCTTTAGAATATAGGTTTATTGAATAAGATATCATTTGTACATCCAATCTATGGATCGTTGTATTATTCATCATTCATTTTAGAATGATATGTTTCATTTTGGGCATAAAGGAGGTTGCAGCCTAAGAATCAACGAAACTGAACCGTATGCTTGTTGAATGCCACCTCTTAAAGGTGGGTGACTGCATGAATCAACCAGGCTAAGCCCTGGTTCAAGGGATTGTCTGTTACTAATTATAGTAGTTAACCTTGTTCCAGTCTTAAAGTTTGTCATGTTATTTTGAAAGTGAGGGCATCTCTATATTGTCTGTTTCAGTTCTGATGAATGACTTGTCATCCAAAACTCGAAAAGCATCTTTACATACCTTCAGAGGGCATGTCTTCTACTCCGTTTTAACTGTCTATGATGCACGAGGCTGGGAGAAATCTTGTGTTGCATACTCGGATATTCTGCATAGATAATATTCTCACTGGCGTTTGTGTTTCTCTGGGAAAAGATACCAGAGTGAAGTTCCATAATATTATCATACATTTCATTAATCGGAAGATTTAACTGTAAAAGCTTTAGATATACTTCATGTTCTATATTGACAGACTTGATTTTTTTTTCAAATTAAGTATAAACTGTACCTGTAGATCATAAAATGAAAATTCTGTGCTGTTTCTCCATGAAATGAAATGTCTTGGGTGCATGAACTTTTAATAGGCTGTGCAAGTTTTTATTATTACTTGTTTCATCAGTCACTAGCAGCAGAAAATTATCACCATGATTTTGTTAATGGGAAATCATAATATTTCGGCTCTTGCTGATACTTCTTTCTGATGATGAGAACTGAATAGAAGATCATGATGTTAAGATTTGCCTAGCATAAGAAACTTATGCCTTGGCTTGGAAGGCATAAAAACAAGGTTGCGCTTGAAGTATTATTTGTTTAAAAATGAAATATAAATGATTTTCTGCCATCGTTTTAGCTATGAACACCCGAATCACACTTTCTCCTATAACTTTTTAAGGTGTAAGCTTTTGAGAGCTGATTTCTTGTTTTCTTCTTTTTCAAAGATACCGAGCGATTACAAGTGCATACTACCGTGGAGCTGTTGGTGCGTTGCTTGTCTATGATGTCACTCGACATGTCACATTTGAGAATGTTGAAAGATGGTTGAAGGAATTACGAGGTCACACGGATTCGAATATCGTGATTATGCTTGTTGGTAACAAGGCGGACCTGCGACACTTGCGTGCTGTTTCCACCGATGATGCTAAGGCCTTTGCCGAGAGAGAAAATACCTTCTTTATGGAGACATCTGCCCTTGAGTCTATGAATGTTGAGAATGCATTCACTGAAGTAGTAACTCAAATACATCATGTTGTCAGTCGAAAAGCACTTGAAGTAGGAGATGATCCTGCAGCATTACCAAAGGGACGAACCATCAATGTAGGAAGCAAGGATGATGTTTCAGCCGTCAAGAACGCTGGCTGCTGTTCTGCTTAAATGTTAGATGATATATCCTCCATTTTTCTTATCTTTAAGCACAAGATTTGAGATTGAAGTCAAAGGAGAAAGTAGCAGTTTCCAAATTTCCTTCATTTGATTTCGGTTCCTTACTCGTGGTTCTTTTATGGTATTGGTCTCCCTAGTGTAATGTTCCATTTCATAGTTTTGATAGTTTTTGTTGTATTTGATTGCTTTAGAATACATAGCAGACAGATCTAGTTTGGGTTTCTAAATAATTTTCATTAGTTGTGGATGATAAATTTTGAATTATTTAAGACAATACATCTTAAATTCGTCCATACGTGAATGCTAGAAATTGTATACAAAATTGGAATTGCAAAATGGATTGGGTTTCAAGCGTACACCATACTGTTTCAAGTTCTAACAAAACTGTCTGCATTACTGTTTTGACAAGAATCTAGCTGTTGTTCATAGTATCTACGGAAGCATAAGCAAATCCGAGCCCGAAGTGTAATCAGTTGGTTCATGTTATTATCCTTGAGAAATGGTATTTAACAGGTCTAAGGACATGGCTGAAGAAGAAGACTGTTTTTATTAGAATTTGGCAAGTTCTATTCTACTAGGACCTTGCTTCCATGAAACAAAACACCAAACAGCTTGGCTGAGCAATTTTGATTTTTGAGCCAGGTTATGTGCATTTGGAGGCCAGATTAAATTGCAAAAGCACGACTTTAGCATTGCTTTGAGAATAGCAGCCAAAAAGTGTTTTGGAAGAGGTATGATTTAAAATTTCATGTTTTCAGTATTACGGTTAAATGTGGTGAAAAGTTAAAAGTGTTTGTTATGTAAGTTAATTCAAATTATATTATAATTCATTAATGTGGAAAAAAGTAATTAATATAAATTATTTATAAAATTTAATTTGAATATATGTTAGATATTAAAATAAGAGGAGCGATCCACTTACACAGTGTAAAAACTAAAATAGTTTATGTGATTAATATTTTAATGATCCAACCGTTATATATATAGTCTATTTATGTAGATTATGCATGTCAAATTTTATTTAAATTTAAAATTTCTAACCATTTGTTTTATGTAAAACAAATTTCAATCATTGAATATATATTAATATATAGAGTATTTTAAATTGATCTGATAGAGATATCGGATCGGTTTGAAAAGTTACATGCATGACAAGTGCAGTTATGTTAATAAATTCAACGATTGGAACATTAAAATATTAATCATATAAATAGTTACAGAAGTGTGTAAAATTACTATAGTTTTTATACTCTGTAAGTGGATCTCTCCCTTTTATTATTATTATTATTATTATTATTATTATTATTATTATTATTATTATTACAATGCCATGTTAGTATTTTTTGGTATTAGCAAGTATTCAAGTTAGATTATAATACAAATATAAACAAAATTATGGTAACTCAATCTTAATATAAAGATATAAGGAATATAAATTAAACATTTTTTAAGAAATTAATATAAATTGCATGTGAAATTTAACTTAAATATATATGTACAAGCCCAATAATGCCCGGGCCCAAACAAATAAATATGCCCGGGCCCAGACCAACAAACAAACCCAAATATCCCATTTGACCCGAGCCCCATCAGCCTAAAACCAAAAAAACCCTAGGCGCTGCAGCAAACTCGCGCCGCAGTAGCTCCCACACGCACGCCGCAACAGCCCCCGCACGTCACGTCTGTCGCCTCCGCATGTTGCGCACGTTACTCCGCGCACGCCGCGCGCATTCTCCTCCAACAGTACCTGTAACGAGACTAAAAAACAAATAGCAACAGAATACAGAGAATCAAGGGATTTTTTATTGATTTTATTGTTATTTCTCTAGGTCGGCTATAAAACGGAGTCAGATTTTGTGTAATAAGGGGGGGAGAAGTCAATGTAAAGAAAATATAGAGAGAAAATATACTGAAAAAGTTTTTCGAAGGTGAATCGCTTTTAGTTTTTCTGTTCTTTTTTATTTTTCCATTTATTTTTCATTTAAAATAAAAAAGGAGAAAGAAAAGAAAACTTACCTGAGTCGGGATTGGGATCGGCGCCGGATTTCGGACCGACTAATCGCTTGAACGGCGGCGCAAAAGGGGGCTAGGGCCGAAACCCTAGCAGAGGAAAAGGGGCGGCCCTCCTATGTTTTTTTAAGGGACCCTGCAAATGTTTTTTTAGGTTTTTTCCCTTTTAAATAACACTTGCAAAACGACGCCGTATGGAGGGGCCATGACCCGCGCGGTGACCCGACCCGGTCCCAAGATCCGCGCACTTTTTTAAATGGGCAAATTTCTCATTTGGTCCTCTGTTTTACAAGGGGTGTTTAAATCGGTCTTTTATTTCTTTAAAATTTGGTCGTATGTTTTATTACTGTTTTAATTTGGTCCATGTTGCCGCGCAACGTTTGGGAAATTGGCTAAATTTCCCTTTCGATCCTCCAACTGTTGCGCGCATCTTAATTTGGTTTTTTTTATTTTTCATCTTTAAATTTAGCTTCAAAAATTCGTTTATTTTCAATTTAATCCATTTTTTAAACTATTTCACTATTTAATTATTTTTTATTTGTTGTTATTATACTATATTATTACTTGTTTGTTATTATTTACTATTATTATTAATATTGTAATTATTATTTTTGGGTACATACAAACAAGTTTTTTATTTTTAATTTCATAAGCCTTTTTTTACTTTTGTAAATATGTATATACGTGTATTCCTATTTTTTTATATTACTTTCTTTATTTTAAAAATGTGTATATATATATACATATATATATATATGTAAATATGCATGCACATTTTAAAGTACACATACATTTCCCATATTTTTTTAATTTTTAACAGAGAAATACATTCGTCCTCTATGATATATATTTTTTACATTCTTAACTTATCATAAACATTTTTTGATTGTTCTATATTCCCTTATTTTATACATATTACACATATATATATGTATTTGAATATATACGTGTGCGAATTTTCAAGATTTACCTATGTATATATACTTATACATTTTATTTTTTTATTTTGTAAATATATATTCATTTATGCTTTAAGTTTAAGTTTTTGTCTCATATTATACACTAACTTTTAACTTACCTTTTGGGAAATACATTTTGGTTTTGACAATACATCAAAATTATTTTCTTGATTTAAAAGTTTTTTTTGAATAAAAGCAATATTCAAGGTTGGGAATTTTCGAGGAAATTGAGCCCTAACGTATTGGGTTCCGATTTTCTTTGCTAATTCTAGATAACCGAGGATATTCTTTATTCAAAATGCATGAGTATAAAAATCATTTTGGGAACTTAACTTGTCGTGTCCTAACGTATTGGGTGTGGCATGTTACTTTCTCAAAATGAAGATTTTCGCATAAAATAAAGTGATATTCAAAGTTCGGGAATTATGAGGAATTGTACCCTAACGTATTGGGACTCGATTTCTTTACATGACTTGAACAATTGATTATCCTTTTTCAAATTTCATCATTTGAGTTGATTTTAAAATCTTTTTAACCTTTGACACAAAGACATTAAATGATCAATTTGGTACCGATTTTGGGCGTTACAAGGGTGCTAACCCTTCCTCGTGCGTAACTGACTCCCGAACTCGTTTTTTCAAAATTCGTAGACCAAAATTATTTTTAAGGTGGGCCGATCACACCTTAATAAAGGATCGGTGGCGACTCCAGTTTTATTTTTAAAGTCGACAACTAAATTTTTGTTTTCAAAAAAACGGTTTCGACATAACCATATGTGTATTCCCTGTCATCCACAATCTCAACCAAGTGAATTTCATAATTTGATTCAAAGTCAAAATACATGACATAATCACCAAAACCACAAAACAAGTTACATTACAGAAATTTACAATCTGATAAACGACTTACGAATATGAGTATATCGATATTCCAATTGAAACACACCATATGCTCATAAGAGCTAGTCCAACTGAAACACACCAAATGCTCATAAGAGCCAGTCCACCCAATAACACGCCAATGGCTTCGAAGAGCTAATCCAATCGAAATCACACCAAAATAGGAAGTATAACACGAGAGTTCGCAACAAATGTTGAACCTTGGTCTAATCGAGAAACAGGTATATATATCACTCCACAACAATCTCCACTCCAATCCCCCATAACACACCATATCTCGATTGTACTCTATCCCATGTTCAATCTAATTCAAGTCTTGAATTTCAATAACTTTTCTCAAATAACTTTACATCATTTATAATCAAATATATTCATTACATCACATTGTATCATCAAACATTTTATATATATTAAATTATGAACTGTACAAACTTACTTGGACTGAATTGCAGTAGTTGCAGAAGTTCAAGGACTATTCCATAATTTTTTCTTTTCCACGAAACTAGGTCTTGATTTAAAATGTAAAATTTCTCAATTATTAGCTTACATTTTAAATTCCAATTCACTTTACAATTTATACCTTTTTAATTTTTTCAAAATCACACAATTACCCCTAACTTTTATAACTTTTGTAATTTAGTCCCTTAACCCGAAAATCATCAAATTAACCAATTTTATCAATTAAAAATTTTAGCCGGATATACTAGGCCCTTAAAAAGTCTCTAATAAACATCAAATTTACTATCAAACCTTTTAATTTTAACATTTTCACAATTCAATCCCTAAATCAAAATCTAACAAAAATCACTTCATAAAATCACCAAATACCATAATCAAAGCTTTAAATACATAGTTATAATAAAAAAACATTCAAGATTAATCAATGGAAACTTCTAAAATTTTTAACAGATTTAAAAATGAATGTACGGGCTAGTTAGACCTAGTTGCAACAATATCAAAAACGTAAAAAGTACAAGAAACATTTTACATGCAAAGTTTTTTAGATTGGCCAATTCTCAAGCTACAATTTCATGGTGATTTCTGCTATGAGAGAAGTAAAAATGAAGAAGAAAGGTTTATTCTTACTATTTGTTTATTTAATTTTAATTTAATTACCATTTTACCATTAAATGCTTAATATTTTTTATCATTTTAATACTATTGTCGTCCAATGTCAATTACTAAGGACTAATTGCTACATTGGTCCCTCCTCATTTAGTTATTAAGCTATTTAATCATCTAAATGTAATAATTACTAAATTTTGCACCCTTTTCAATTTAGTCCTTTTTTCTTTAATTAATTACCTAAACGATAAAATTTCCTATCCAAATTTTAATATGATTCTAATAACTCTATAAATATTTTATAACTAATATTTACGAGTCTACACAATAGAAATTTATGGTCTCGAAACCACTGTTCTGTCACCACTAAAAATTAGGTTGTTATAAGGGGACAAAGGCATGGAAATGGGATAATGTGAGTGTCACCACTAAAAATCGGGTTTTTACAAGGGGACAAAGGCATGAAAATGGGATAATGGGAGTGAAAATGGGAGAAAAAGGGGAATGTTGACCTTGTAATCAAGGAAAGAATCTTCCCTAGTATGGAAACATGGGTTGGACGGCAAGAGTGCTTACACTTAGCTAAAGTTGTCAAAATTTTAATTAATTAAAAAGGTGAGCTTGTAGGGGCTTGAACTTGAGACCATTAGGAATTAATTCACAAACTTAACCACTAGGCTATTTTACTCATTATGTCATAAACTAGTGCGAAAAATAAATAATTTATATGGCGTGATAGATGAGAAGCGGAAAGCTAATAACAACCTAAAGGAAAAGAAGAGTGAGATACAATGTTTCTTATGTTGTGGTCCACATAGGGTGAGAAACTTCCCACATCGATCTGAGTTCGCCGTGATCAACAAAGAAAAGAAAGTGGAGCTTGATGAGGATAGGCTATTGAAACTTGGATCAATGATACTTAATTCTGCTAAAACAAAGGATCGTAAGTAGAAAGGGTTGATGCTTGTAGACATCAACATTGTAGGTCAAAGGAGTGCCCTTGTTGATACTAGGGCTTTTGATCTATCCATATCGGAGAAAGCCCTGGGTAAACTTGGTCTCTCAATTGCCAAATCAACCAAAAGGATCAAGATAGTGAATTCCAAAGTGGTCTTAACTGTGGAAGTAACACAAAGAGTTAAGTTGTAAATCACTAAGTGGAAAGGTAAAGAAGATTTTGAGGTAATTCATTTAGATGATTACGACTTCGTACTTTTCTTGAATTTCCTTGAGTGGATTAATTCTATATTGGTTCCTTTTCTCGATTGCATATGTATCTTGAATACTCGTCAACGACAATGCGTGGTGTCGGTGAGTAATGATGAGAAAGGTGGAAACAATGTATTGTCGGTAATCTAGCTAGCCACGGATGTTTATTGTGGTAAGAACATCAACTTGGTAGATATAAATGCTAAGAAGATCCCCTTAGAAATGCTAAAGGCATGACAAACCGATATGAAACCTGTTGAGTTATCAATGGGGCTACCACCAAAAAAAGGTGGGTTGTGCATCAAAATTTAGGGGAAAACTAGTGATGCAAACTGGGTAGGTGGATCGAGTAAATGCTACACGCGAGGTACATCTCAAACACTTTCTTAGTATTTTTTATTTTTACTTACCATCGAATTGACAAAGACATAGGGACCCTTTCAGAGTTTTGAAGCAAGTAAGCCGAGGGACTTACAAACTAGAGTTAGCGGGAATATTCAAGGTTAACCTAGTGTTTAATATAGGCACGCTAAAGCCTAATTATGTGGATCAAGGGGATTTTGATCGAAGCAAGTCATAATATAGGCAAGTATGAGCAGTGGGCTCTTGCAAATGAGACGTACCAAGTAAAGAGACGGTTCGAGTTAGGCGATGACTGAAATCAAGGCAAATGTTCTGAGGGGCAGAACTACCCAACAGAGAAACTAGTTGGGAATCGATCGAGGCAAGTTAAATGAGTGTCATCCCGAGGACACAACGAGGGCGTTGAGAGAATGGATAGGCAAGAATGTCACAGCCGGCGAACCAAAGCCCGTGACTAATGTGCAAAGAGTGTCCCATAGAGGTCAATAAATTAAATAGGGCTCATTGGACCCACTTGAACTGGCTCGATTCGTAGAACATGTGGAGAAGTCCATCTACTTGAAGCATTGGGTAACTTTATAAGATTTGATTTTTTTTAATCTTAGAGGATTGTGCAAATCCCTTAAGAATCTCAATTGTAGATAGTGATAAAGGAGCAAGCGGAATTAGATTGTATTCAAATTATTCGACTCAAGAAAGAAACTTTTTGATCTGACCTAGAAAAGAAAACCAAATAGATTTCGAAAAACAAAAAAAAACTAAAATAATAAATTTAAGAATAATGAATAAATATTCAAAATAATAACTAAATAAAGAAACAATAGAATAAAAAGAGAAAAATGGATCGAATACACCGATGGATATGGTGGATAGATGGATAAATGTCCAATTGAACCTTTTGAGATGTAAACCTAACAAAATCAATTGATGATTCTAATCAACCCTCCAAGAAATAATCCTTGGTAAATTGAAGGATGAAGAATGAATTTCTTGTGACTCCTTGAAGAAAATCGAGAAGAAAATTATTTCTAAAAATCACAAGAAAATTATCTTGCACAAAAGAAACAAACTCCCAGAGTTGAGAACTTTATTAATGGAAAACAATTGTGCATCTAATGAAAAATTAAGAGGCCTTTATATAGGCTTTCTAATTACATCCAAATAAAACTCTCAAATATAATGGAACTCTAAATAATCTAAATAAGAAGTAATTTTAAACTAAACTTTCTTGTTTGACTAAGAAACATAAAACTTCTAAATAACTTAATACTTAAATATATCCAAAATTTGAAATAAATAAATAATAAAATAATAAAACCTAATAATTATAATATTGGTCTCATATATAATAAAAATTAAGCCTAAAAGTCGAACCCAATATGATTTAAACTAGAATTAAAAGTTTGAAACTCGTAATTTTCGTAATAATCCCGTCCAGAAATTTTGCTCACACAGTCTTCACTAAAACAGTCATAAATTGAGCTCCCAAACTCGAAATCAAGTGATTCAAAGTGCATTGCGAATCTAAGAGATAGCTCTTCGAATTCTATGAGAAATATCAACCCAAAAAATACTTGGATCCCATCCAAAAAGCTGTCATAAGTTAGCTGATTTTTCAAACTTAAAAATTGACAGCTTCGGTGAATGGAATTTAATAAATTTCACCCCATCTGAGCATGTATCAGATATGTTTTAACCTCGACTGTCGGTATAAAGCAAACTATATCGTTCCATCTAGAGGAGCTCAACTATAAATAGAAACTTTCCCTTTCATTTGTAATCATCCCATAGAAACTTAGTTGTAATCTTTCATAGTAATTGAATACTATTGAGAGCATTTACTTAGACACTTGAAGTGCTTTTGCTTTCTTGTGGCTTTTTTTTCTTTCATTGCTCTTTTGTCTTTAAGTTGCTTCTGATTTATTTTCAGTGCTTTAGAGAATTTCTATCAAGAATTCTCGCATTGCGAGAGTTAGGCTGACTTAGGTGGATTTAAACCCAAGAAATCACCTAAGACCACATAGATTACGAGACTAAAGTTCTAGCCCCATGACACTTTGCTCAAGTAAAAGTAGAGAACTCAATTCCAAGATGATAAGAACAGTAGAGGCATAGTGGATAGAATTAGATTTAAGTTTCTTTGGATAAGGGGAAACTAAATCAAACAAGAACGAACCCTAACTTGGTGAAAAAAATAACTTGAAGCACACAAGAACACCAAGTAATAACAAGGACAAATTGGTAGCGGCTGTGGAAATTAAAAGATAGAACAAGAATGGATTAACCAAGACCGCAATGAATTTAAATGTGAAACAACACAAAATTGAAGCTTTTTGACGATTTTCTTGAACCGGAAGAAAACAAACAAGTAAATAGAAAGAATAAATCAAACCAAATAGAATAGAAAAAGAAAGAATAGAAAACTTCAAATGGTTTGAGAGACATTGATTTCTTGAAATTTAGAACTTGTTTCTTGAAAAGAAATACTTGAATCTTAAAACCTAAAATCAAACAAGAAGATGAAGCATTAGAAAATGTTTCTAATGGACATAATCAAGATAGAAAAAGATTGAAGGGAAGAAGACAAAAAGGAGATCCCTTATGAAATCTTTTGAAGAATAATCTTCAACAAACTTCACAAATGGTTCTAATTCACCCTCTAGAACCAAATCCTAGCAAATGGAAATGTGAAGAGCTTCCTGCAACTTCAAAAAGAAACGAAGAAGAAAATAACTTCTAAAATAAACAAGAGAGATATCTTGCAAAAAAGAAAACACAAAGAGTTGTATTGACAAATAGTTGTATTAAATCAAAAAAATGAATAGTGCCCCTAATGAATAATGAAGATGCCTTTATATAGGCTAGCTAATTATATCAAAATATAACTCCTTAGCATAATGAAACTCTAATTAATCTAAACAAATAGTAATTCTAGTGGAATTAAACTTTCTTATTGATTGAGAAAGTAATTAAAAATACTGAAAATATCCTAAAATTCGGAATAAATAAATAACAAAAAATAAGACTTCATAAATATAATATTGGACTCAAATATAATCAAAATTAAGCCTTAAATCAAACTCAATATGATTTAAACTCGAAATAAAGTCCGAAATTTGTAATTTCCCATAATAATGTTGTCTAGAAGTTATGCTCACACAATCTTTACTAAAATAACCATAACTTGAGCTCCCGGACACGAAATTGGGTGATTCAAAGCGCATTTCGAATATAAGAGATAGCTCTATCATCAGTTGAGCTCTCATACTCGAAATTGGGTGATTCAAAGTGCATTTCAAAACTAAGAGATAGACCTATCATCAGTCAAATGACATCTCCACCCATAAATGCCTATATCCCATCCAAAAATGCATTGTAAGTTAACTGACTTTTCAGATTTAGAAATTGGTAAATTTGGTGAACTTAATTTAATAAATCTCATCCATTCGTGCATATATCACAATAAGTAACTCATAAGCTTTGGTTGTGTTTAGCATTGTTTTTCAAAATTACTTTTAAAGTCAAACCAATAAGTCACAAGCAATACTAAACAAATAGCTTTTCAAACAAAATCAACTTTCCAAATCAAAGCAGAAAAGTTTAAAATTTTAGCATTTGGCTTTGAGTAAAAAAACTAAAAAGTTTAGCTTCTGAGTTTTTAAAAGACAGTTTGTGTGCGACATTATTAAATTTCCTCGTATTATTATTAACTATAAATTATAGATATGATTTATATTGTCGAAACCGTTTTTTTTAAACAAAAATTTAGTTGTCGACTTTAAAAATAAAACTGGAGTCGCCACCGATATTTTATTAAGGTGTGATCGGCCCACCTTAAAAATAATTTTGGTCTACGAATTTTGAAAAAACGAGTTCGGGAGTCAGTTACGCACGAGGAAGGGTTAGCACCCTCGTAACGCCCAAAATCGGTACCAAATTGATCATTTAATGTCTTTGTGTCAAAGGTTAAAAAGATTTTAAAATCAACTCAAATGATGAAATTTGAAAAAGGATAATCAATTGTTCAAGTCATATAAAGAAATCGAGTCCCAATACGTTAGGGTACAATTCCTCATGATTCCCGAACTTTGAATATCACTTTATTTTATGCGAAAATCTTCATTTTGAGAAAGTAACATGCCACACCCAATACGTTAGGACACGACAAGTTAAGTTCCCAAAATGATTTTTATACTCATGCATTTTGAATAAAGAATATCCTCGGTTATCTAGAATTAGCAAAGAAAATCGGAACCCAATACGTTAGGGCTCAATTTCCTCGAAAATTCCCAACCTTGAATATTGCTTTTATTCAAAAAAAAACTTTTAAATCAAGAAAATAATTTTGATGTATTGTCAAAACCAAAATGTATTTCCCAAAAGGTAAGTTAAAAGTTAGTGTATAATATGAGACAAAAACTTAAACTTAAAGCATATATGAATATATATTTACAAAATAAAAAAATAAAATGTATAAGTATATATACATAGGTAAATCTTGAAAATTCGCACACGTATATATTCAAATACATTTATATATGTGTAATATGTATAAAATAAGGGAATATAGAACAATCAAAAAATGTTTATGATAAGTTAAGAATGTAAAAAATATATATTATAGAGGACGAATGTATTTCTCTTTTAAAAATTAAAAAAATATGGGAAATGTGTGTATTTTATAATGTGCATGCATATTTACATATATATATATGTATATATATATACAAATTTGTAAAATAAAGAAAGTAATATAAAAAATAGGAATCACTACACCAGAATAGGCTTTTAGCGGCACTTTTTGCAGCGTTTGGAACAAAAGCGCCACAAAAAATAGAGCATTAGCGGCGATTTAGCCAAAGCGCCGCTAAAGGTAAAGCATCAGCGGCGTTTATACGGAAGCGCCGCTAAAAATAGGAATTAACGGCGTTTTATATAAAGCGCCACAAAAAACCTAAGACGAACGGCGTCGTTTTTTACGATTTTTTAAACATTTAGCGGCGTTTTTGTCTAAGCGCCGCTAATGCTCGGGTCTATAGCGGCGTTTTCGTATATAGCGGCGTTTTCATATAAGCGCCGCTAATGCTCCGAGTCTTTAGCGGCGCTTTCATCTAAGCGCCGCTAATGCTCCGAGTCTTTAGCGGCGTTTTCGTCTAAGCGCCGATAATGCTCTGTGTCTACAGCGGCGTTTTCGCCTATGCGCCGCTAATGCTCGGGTCTTTAGTGGCGTTTTTATATATGCGCCGCTAATTCTCCTGTATTCAGTGGCGTTTGTATCTAAGCGCCACGAATGTATTAACCTTTAGCGGCGTTTTTGCCGAAGCGCCGTTAATAGTAACAAAAATCTTATAAGTTGAAATAATTAATATTTTGTTCTATTTATTATATATATATAGTGGGACAATTTACATTTAAATTATAATTAACAAATAATATTGATTAATAAAAAAAGTTTTTATTAAAGAGAAGTCGTATATATGTAACAGCTAACTATTTATAACAGTTGATTTAAACTACTTTACGAGAGAAAATATATTAAATTATGAATAAAATAAAATATAGTAAAACTTAAATTGTTGTATTAATGTAAAGAGTAAATTAAAAATAGAATTAACTTTTTATAAGAGTAATAAATTAATTTTGGTAGTACGTATATATTGTTCGACTAATTTATATATATTAACAATAATTATTGACTATATTTAATTTAATTATGATTATATATATATTAAAGATTTAGGGAATTTTTTTTATGGACGGTATTTTAATGAGTACGGGGTATAGATTTAAGGTAATTGGGGATTTAAGGTTAATTTAGGGGTTAGAGGTTTTGGGGTTTAAGATTTAGGGTTAATTTCAACGGTCATGTGATAGGGTTTAATTAATTAGATTTGTTTTTTTTATCATTTTTTATGGTGATCAATATATATGTTCTTATATATTTGTAAAATAGATATTCAAGAATAAATTTAATATATTGAACATTATAATAGGTAGATCATGATCACTTTATGCATGTCGATTAATCGATAATTATCAATATGTCTACAATTTTGTGAAAACGTCACCGTTTGTTTGTGGAATTGAAAATTTTAAGGTTTAGGTGTTAGGGGGATTTAAGGTTTAAGGGTTATGCTTTAGGGGTTAGGGGATTTAGGGCTAAGGGGCTAGGGGGTTATGGATTTGGGCCGGGTTTAGGGTTTCAACGGTTATGTTAGAGTTAAGTTATTAGATTAATTTAGTTTTATCAAATATGTTCTTATATATATTTCTAAAATATATAATAAATAATAAATTTAATATATTGAAATTATGAGTATATAGTTTAAATTTATTTATTTATCAATAAAATTAAATATTATAAATTTCAAACTTTATACAAAAAAATAAATATTATAAATGTAATATTACAAATTATTAAAAGTTTTTATTACTATTAATTATTGTTTAATCAATTATAACTATTTTATATATGATTATTAAAGATTTAGGGATTATTTCTGATGGCCGTGCTATTTTAAAGATTAGGAGGTATATATGGATTTAAGGTTTGGGATATAGGGTTAGGGGTTTAAGTTTTACGAGTTACGAGCTAAGGGTTAGTGGTTTAGAATTTATGGTTTAGGGTTTCAGGGGTCGGATAAGGATTTTAATTAGGTTAGTTTAGATTAATTTCTTTAAATAATGTTTTAAAAAATCAAATTAAAGTACCAATTGATATCAATTATATTAATGTTTTTGTCATTTAAATATTATTTTAAATAGAATTAAGTTTAATAAGTTAAAAAATAGTTTGAAATATGCATTAAAGCTTTATTAAACGGCGCCATTTCAGATTATAACTTCAATTTGTAGTGGCGTTTTTTGGAAACGCCGGAAATATACAAGAAATAGTGGCGTTTTCCTAACAAACGCCGGAATGGTGTCTTAAAATTTTGGCAAAACGACGTCGTTTCTGTTCCACGTGTTTTTACTTATCATTTTCTGTAAGGCAGAACAAAAACAGAAACAGAATCAAAGAGGAGAAAACGAAAGCTATAATATCGAAAGAGAAAATACAAAGGAAAAAAGGGAGAGGAGAACTCATAAATCGGGTGAAACGAAGCAACAGTTGAGCCAATCTTGACAGGATACCATCAAAGTTGCAGAATTTGTGGTGAAAAAGGTAAGCTTTTTGTCTTTTAAATCACTGTATCTTGATTTAGGGTTTGGGTTAAATGTAATTTGGGAAACTGGGGTTTAAATAATAAATTCAATCACCAACCTTTGGCCTGTTTGTTTGGGAATTCGGGGAATTTCGGCGTTTTTGCGTGTCAAGGGTTTGGGAATTTGGGAATTTCCTTTAGTGTTCCCCCAAGTCAAATTTCCACGATTTCATTTCCCCAATTTCCCAACTTCTTTTCCCCCAATTTCCCCCAAGTTATTCTTCCCCAAAGTATTTTCCCCAATTTCCCAATTGCTCAATCCCTTTCTGATAGCCGAACAACATTATTTTCTGGTATCGATGGACTTCCCCTTTCCCGTATTTTTTTGTGCGTTTTGGGTTTGGATCAATGGCAATTCATTTTTGTAACATTGGCTTAGGGGAGAGCTCAATAGATTCACTTTCACTATCCCTTTACATGTTTTGGTTTTGGTTAGTCTTACTGACGTATTTGCCATCTATGATATTCGAGTTAAATGAGATGAGTGTTGGGTATGAATTCGAGTTAAATGAGATTAGTGTTAGGTATGAATATATGTATATTTTGAAATTTAAAATTTATGTCTGCATGTTTTGTCATAAAAAATTATATGCATATTGTATATTTTAAACTGCTGCTTTCTCTTTATATATGTTATTTCCCTTATTGTTGCTTGGCTCATCTCTGTATAGATGACCCTGTATAATGTTTTCTTAGTCAACTGCAGCAGAAAGTAGACTTTTTGATCAATTGATAAACTGCTGGAAATTCAATCGTGAAGCAATCCCAGGAACTTGCAGCCTCTACTTCCTTGCAGCCTTTACTTCCTTGTGAACTTTAAGAGGTATGTATATTTAATTTGCTAAATTTATTAGTTAAAGAAAATGTTCATCACTTTCTTACTTTAATTATTATGATTATTATTAACTTAATGAGTCCATGAATGAAATCCAAAACTGATGTAAACCAAATTTACTGTAGTTGAATTCATCACTTTGTTAGCTGGTAATTATTGAGTGGTGTAGACACCGAATTTTATTTAAGTCTACCAATTATTGAGTTTAATTTTTCAAATGAAAAGAAAATTCTAAATTCTGAATCAATGTTGATTTGGACAAATTAATTAGAGGACTTTGATTGAATTTGGATCCATTTTCACTATTTGGGTAATGTATGATCCTTTTATTTTTTATGCTAAATACATATATATTTTTTTGGCTTTGACCATTAATGTTAGATTTATATAATTCTGAAAATATATTTTACAATATTTGGTCCATATGACCTTGAGCCTGTTGATGGAGTCAAAGTCGCCAACCACCACTGCCAAGGACAACTCCCTCTCCCATCTTCACCAGCGCCAACTGCTCCAACCTCTACTCCAACCCCACCGTCACACTATTCACTAAATCAGAGTCCAGATCACTACTTCAGCTTGCACCTACCGTCAACCTCACACCCAAAACCCCAGTCAACCCGAACATCATCATAACCAAATCCACTACCAGCAACCTCAGTAAAAAAAAAACACACCAGATCGCAAGTAAAAAGGAGGAGGGAGAGCAAATACAACCCTTAATCGAAACTACCAAAGCCAGTATAAAAAATTAATAAGGATACAGCTCAACAATTTTCAACCAATTCTCTTATTGATGGCTTCGGTTTAATAAAAAATTGAAGAGTATAACTCAATTAGGATGATCAATTTTAAGAAATAATGTTATATCTTAAATTATCTTGAGTTATTTTTCTTTGTAAGTAGACTATATTGACATTTAATAATTATGAAGTTATTTTTTACTGTTGGATATTTACATTTCGTCTTCTTTGAAATCAATTTATGCTTTTATGTCTATTTGATTATCCATGAAAATTAATTATTTTAAGGTTTGTTACTGTTCCTCCCAATAATGTTTAATTTTTAATTTTACGTTTGGATTAAACTATATTCTTTTATTAGATTATCTAAAATGAGGAAAGATAAGGAAAAGAAGAGATTAACCATAACTTTCATTTGATTAAATGGTAGAAAGAAAAGGAGGTAATATATTGTATTCTATTTTGTATATAAGTTCAATTCAAAATTTCTCTTTAATTTTTTATTTTGATGGGTTGAGAATTTAAAACACACATTCAATTCGGTAAGAATGTGAGATGGTTGGAGTTAAAATGCCATTGACAGCTACCTAATAGAGAGACGGTCCACGTTTTTTATACAAACTCAATTCCCTATTTGCTACTAATTTCTTAGTCAAGTTGCATGCAGAATGCTTATTTACCTTATAAAATACTATTTGTGTAATATTTGTAACTAAAATTAATATTATATTTGTATCTAAAATTAATATTATATTATAAAATACTGTTCATCCAATCTTTTTTTTAAACAAAATTGTTTATCCAATGTTTATATTATAAAATCAATATTTGTCTCTTATTGTAAGGGACATAACTTAATTAATTAATATTATACATAACTTACATTAATATTATACATAGATGACATAACTTAATTAATTAATATTATACATAATTTACATTAATATTATACATAAATGACATAACTTAATTAATTAATATTATACATAACTTACATAAATTAATTAGTTAATATACATAAATTACATAACTTACATTAATATGATACATAAATGACATAACTTAGTTAATTAATATTATACATAACTTACAACTTACATAACTTACATATTTTTAATTATTCGTAAATTACATAACTTACTTAATTTTCATAATAAATAACTTACATAAATAACTTCTTACATAACTTATGTGACTTACATAACTTACATAGCATAATTTTCATAATACACAACTTACATAATTTGGGTAATAAATAACTTACATAATACATAACTTACATAGCTTAACTATACTTATTCCTAAATCCTAAACCCGTGCAATTTATTGTCAAGATTAGGCTTTAAGAAATAAGAAATGGACCGGTCTTGGATGAATTTGTCAAGGGTAAGCGACGGTTACCGAAATGGAGTACAAACTTTTCTAAATTTTGCATTTCAATATGCAAGCCAAAAGAACATGATTCTTTGCCCGTGTAAGAAGTGTGTCAACATAAACTGGCATTATCGTGAAGTTGTATACGAGCATCTAATTGTTGATGGGTTTGTTCGTGGTTATAAACAATGGTTTTTTCATGGAGAATGTCCGCCTAGTACTTCCTCTTCAAGGATGGATGTATCTTATGATAGTACTGCCTACCATCAGTCTGTTAGAGGGGATGACATGGAAGGGATGTTGCGGGAAGCATTTAATATTCACAGTCATGGTTTACAGTCGTTCCCACCCGACTTTGTGCCATCTGATGATTGTAATCTCGGTGAAAATGCTTTTACCGAACCCAGAAGAAACCAACATCATGAAGAGCCGAATGGAGAAGCGGCAAAGTTCTACGCGCTACTTAATGAGATGAACGAAGAACTATATGAGGGATCGAAATTTTCAAAAATGTCGTTCTGCATTCGTCTTTTCCAGTTAAAATGTTTGGGAGGGTGGACCGGGAACTCATTGACAATGCTGTTAGAGTTTTTGAGAGAAATGTTTCCGTTTGCAAAAATCCCCCAGTCATGCAAAGATATGAAGAAAATGATAAAAGACTTAGGTCTTGGGTACAACAAAATCCATAGTTGCCCGAAAGATTGCATGTTGTACTGGGGCGATCGGAGAAACCAACAGTGCTGTCATGTATGTGGCGAATCCCGTTGGATGAATAGAAACACAGAAGATGGGAACGACGATGAAAATGATGCACAGCCAAGAAAGAAGCCGGTCAAGATTTTGCGGTATTTTCTGCTGATACCAAGGTTTCAAAGGCTTTTCATGTCGTCGAAGACAGCGGAGTCAATGACGTGGCACCATGAAGGACGAACCGATGATGGACTATTAAGGCATCTGGTAGATTCTTTAGCTTGGAAATCATTTGACAATAAATTTCCAAGCTTTGCAAGCGATCCGAGGAGTGTCAGGCTTGGCCTAGCATCTGATGGATTTAATCCTTACAAGATCATGAGTACTGCATACAGTACATGGCCAGTGGTGCTTGTTCCTTACAATCTGCCTCCGTGGATTTGCATGAAGCAATCTTCCCTTATCTTATCTATGATTATCCCTGGAGAGAAAGGGCCCGGGAATGATATCGACATTTATTTACAGCCACTTATTGAAGAGTTAAAACAATTATGGGCTGGTGTCGAGACATACGATGTGCTGAGAAAGGAAAACTTTAATTTACGTGCAGCTTTGATGTGGACCATTAATGACTTCCCCGCTTACGCCAATTTATCCGGTTGGAGTACCAAGGGTCGTTATGCGTGCCCCTGTTGTGCTGCACAGACATGTTCGCAATGGTTATACAATGGGAAGAAGTTCTCTTCATGGGGCATCGTCGGTGGTTACCGGAAAATCATAGATTTAGATTTCAAAGTTCGGCATTTGATGGTACTGAAGAGTTCAGAGAAGCTCCTTCGCAGACAAGTGGATCTGAAATCTTGTTAATGTTGGAAGATATGAATTTTAGTTATGGGAAGATGAATCAACCGGCAAACACGCAAAGAAATAGAAGATCAAATGATGAAGCTGACGATAACTCCGATGAAGAGGACGATCCTAATGAGGTGGACTTGTGGAAAAAAAGAAGTATTTTTTTTTGAGTTACCTTATTGGGAGCACCACCTTTTACGACACAATCTTGATGTTATGCATATTGAGAAAAATGTCTGTGAGAACATTGTCTGTACAATTTTGAATGTAGACGGAAAATCAAAAGACAATCTTCAGAGTCGGCTTGATTTAGTTCAGATGGGAATTTGACCTGATCTTCATCCGAATCCACTTCCGAATGGTAAATATCGGTTGCCGCCTTTAATTTTCTCAATGTCGAAGACAGAGAAAGAAGTGTTCTGCATGGTGTTGAAGGATATAAAGGTTCCAGATGCGTATGCATCAAATATATCTCAATGTGTTAGTGTTAAAGATCGAAGACTATATTCGCTAAAGTCACATGACTATCACATCTTGATGCAAGATTTACTGCCAGTTGCTCTACAATGTTGTATTTCAAAGAAGGTGACGTCTTGTATAATTGAACTATCCAATATAATGAAAGCCATTTGTCGCTTTAAATCTATGCAACATGGAGAAAATCTTCCCACCTTCCTTCTTCATTATTATGGTTCACTTGATAATCCATCTCCCGCATGAAGCAATTCTTGGCGGACCTGTTTTCTATCGATGGATGTATCCCATAGAAAGGTGTTAATTACAATTTTGTAAATTTTCCTTCATTCACCCATGTGCCTTTAGTTACAACTTTTGACAATGTTGTATATTGTGTTTAGGTTCCTATCAAAATTAAAGTCTTATTGCCGCAACAAGCGTTATCTAGAAGGATCGATTGCTGAAGGCTACTTGGTAGAGGAATGTATGACCTTCTGTTCAAGATATTTGGAAGATGTTGAAACAAGGTTGAACAGACCAAATAGAAATGCTGGACTCACGGATCGTAACTTTGCCGACAATTATTTGTTCCAAAGTTTTGGAGAACCAATCGGTAAAGTTGAAATTGCAGAATTAGATGATTTATCGTGGGTACAAGCACATCGATATGTTCTGTTTCACCACGAATCAATGGAACCTTTACGCAAGTAAGTTCTAGAAATTTGATAAATATTTATCATTTCAAAAATTGTTTATAGTCTAACAAACTTAACATATTTGTAACATAGTGAGTACAAACAAATATTGAGATCTCGTTCGCGCTCTCAAAGAACACAACATCGAGATATCAATAAGTTGTTACAGAATCTTTTCATGAATGGTTAAGTCAAACGGTATGTAATTGGAGCTTTCACCTACAAATAATAATATTTGTTCAAAACATTTTTAATTACTCAGTTTACTTTCCATTCAATAGGTTTGGAGTGGGAAGAACGTCACCGACAAAGTTAAATGGCTTTCCCAAGGTCCAAATCGGGTGGTTAAAAGATATAGTTTATTCCTCATAAACGGATTCAGATTTCATACAAAATATCACGAGAGATTGAGGAGAACGCAAAATTGTGGAATAGTTGTTAATTCCTCAATTACAAGTTATGCTAGTGCTAGGGACAATAATCCTGTGGAGGGAAATGTGGAATATTTTGGACTTCTTACTGACATAATTGAGTTGGATTACTACGGCAAATGGAAAGTTGTCTTATTTCGAGGTGATTGGGCCGATGTTAATACTGCACGTGGAATCAAGCAAGATCAATTTAGTTTCACAATGGTAAACTTCGCTCGATTGATTCACACAGGACAACAATTGATTGATGAGCCGTATGTATTTCCTTCTCAAGTCAAACAAGTTTTTTACTCAAAAGATCCAACTGATGAGGGTTGGTACGTTGTACTCCGTAACATCCCTAGAGACTTGTTTGACATGGGCAGTGGAAGTAGAGATGACATTGATGACAGAACACAAACTTTACCATTTCCAGAACAGAACTTAAACGAAAACATCCCTAGTACTAGTACACAATTTCAATAGGTCCGCCAGGATACGGATGAAGATATTTACGAATTATAATGTAGTCAACTTTTACGATTATCTAATTATATTTACGAATGATGTTATTGTTGTAATTGTATACTAAGTTTTCAACTAATTTATTTGTATTACAGATAAAATGCCTAGAAGAAAAGTGCGATCGCACCGCATTGTTCAAGGTACTCCAAACTCGGCGGAAACAAACAGCACTGAATAACAGACTGCAATTGGATCTTCCAATGTTCCGGTTACACCTGAGGAACATATAGAAGTTCAAAGTAATTTAACATTTAATTTTCATGTGTGCTAACTTCTTGTTTATTTTTTTAAATTTCGTATATTACAATACTTTTATTTTTCAGATGAAACTGGTGAGACGCGGAGAGTTCGCGGACGTACAGTACTGAGCGATTTATACGACCTAGATCCAGTCGAGCGTTTCCAAGTATCCAGTAATAGCTTTGGTCAGCCTGTTGGATCAGAAGCCCACCTTTTAACAGGATACATGGGCATTCTAGCACGGAATGCAAATATGTTGCCAATTAACTTCGAGTCATGGCATAAAGTGCCCGAGAGTAACAAGATCCAAGCTATCGATAACATTAAGGTAACAAAACGTGTATGTCATTTATAATACTTGGGTTTAAGTTTCGTTTACATTTACTTTCTTAAGTTGTGTTTTTTGTAGGTGAGATTTACTCTAGAGGTCTCCGATGTTATGTAAAGAAGGCATTGGGAAAAAGATGGAGAGACCATAAGAGCACTTTAAAGAAAGAATATTTTAAAACAAAAACAACACTCGACGAGAGATTACAAAATGTCCCGCCGAGAATGCTGAGGTACCAATGGGAAGAGGTCGTTAGATTTTGGACTTCGAAGAAAGGAGAGGTATGTGTAACTTATAAAATTTTGTAATTATTTTGGTGTATAGTATTTCCTAATTAACGTACTAATAATTTCATAATGTAGGATCGTGAACAAGTTGGAAAACAGAGTAGGCAGCAATAAAAATTCACTCACACAGCTGGGTCGAAAAGTTTTGCGTGTGTAGCTCATGCAGAGGTATTTTGAAATGCTTTTAATATTGGCAGATATTTATTACTTTCTATCAATTAATATTTTTACTATTGTATTGTAGGAACTGTCGTCCGGTCAAAAAGTTGGACGACTTCAACTTTTTGACATTACACATAGGAAGAAAGATGGAAACCCTATGACTCCTGAAGCTGCAGAAATTATGGTACGTTTGCTTAATACAATTTCACTTGTTTTAATTATTTATATAGTGTTTACTTTCTAATGATTTATTTCATTTATTATAATGCAAATATTGTTAAGTTATGTTGCATTCTTATTTTTAATATATATTGCGTCCTATCTATGTGTGATTTATTTTTTAGGAAAAATTAAAGAATAAAAAGGCGGAGTACGACGCGATTGCATCCAGTGATAGTTCTGTTCACATTGACGACATTGATAACTGGATTATCACTGAAGTTTTGGGTCCTGAAAGGTATGGTCGGGTTCGATTCCAAGGATCTTTTGTTAACCCGTCCCAATATTTTGGATCTAGCTCGCAACAGCATATGCCTTCGGGGAGTCGAGCTGAAGCTGAAGTTCAGAGGTTAAGAGACCAGATTGCTCTGATGCAAGTGACAACAACGAAGCAAATTACACAACTTAAAGCGGAGGCAACATCGAGAGAAGCTGATGTTCAAAAAAGATATGAAGAACTCCAGCTACAACTTAAAGCAGATGCAGCAGCGAGAGAAGCTGAGGTTCAACAAAAGTATGAAGAACTCTAGCAGCAGCTTAGAGCAGATGCGGCAGCAAGAGAAGCAGAGGCGGCAGTGAGAGAAGAACAGGCTGCAGTAAGAGAAGCAGAGGCTAAAGCGAGAGAAGCAAAGGCTGCAGCGAGGGAAGCAGAGCAGCGTCAAAAGTTCGATGAACTCCAGCAGCAGCTCCAGAGTATGATGAAGATGTTTCAGCAGTCGCAACAGCCGCCGTCTTAGACTATCGTGTAAATATACTTCAATTTTGACTTTCAATTATTATTTTAACTTTTAACATTTTTGTAAGAATAATACGAATTTGTTTATATTTATTGATATTTATTATATTATTTGTTTAATCCATAGATTTGTTACTTTTGGCTGGTTTAGATATGATTTCTTTTGATTTGTTTTTAATAGGAGGGCAGAAAATATAAAAAAAATTTACAAATCTGCCAAATTTAGCGGCGTTTTTGGTAAAAGCGCCGCTATAGATTAGGGTCTTTAGCGGCGTTTTTGCGCGAAGCGCCGCTATATAGACAAAGGGTATTTAGCAGCGTTTTCTGGATAAGCGCCGCTATAGATCAGGGTCTATTGCGGCGTTTTCTGGATAAGCGCCGCTATAGATCAGGGTCTATTGCGGCGTTTTTGGTAAAAGCGCCGCTAAAGGCCATGATCTATAGCGGCGCTTATATAAAAAACGCCGCTAAAAACCCTGATCTATAGCGGCACTTATCCAGAAAACACCGCTAAAGACACCAATCTATAGCGGCGGTTATATTAAAAACGCCGCTATAGACCAACACCTTTAGCGGCATCTAAGCGCCGCTAAAAGTATTTGCGGCGCTAAAAAGCGCCGCTAAAGGCCTAAAAAAGCGCCGCTAAAAGCCTGTTTTGGTGTAGTGAATACACGTATATACATATTTACAGAAGCAAAAAAAGGCTTTTGAAATTAAAAATAAAAAATGTTTGTATGTACCCGAAAATAATAATTACAATATTAATAATAATAGTAAATAATAACAAACAAGTAATAATATAGTATAATAACAACAAATAAAAAATAATTAAATAGTGAAATAGTTTTAAAAAATGGATTAAATTGAAAATAAACGAATTTTTGAAGCTAAATTTAAAGATAAAAAATAAAAAAAAAAACCAAATTAAGATGCGCGCAACAGTTGGAGGATCGAAAGGGAAATTTACCCAATTTCCCAAACGTTGCGCAGCAACATAGACCAAATTAAAACAGTAATAAAACATACGACCAAATTTTAAAGAAATAAAAGACCGATTTAAACACCCCTCGTAAAACAGAGGACCAAATGAGAAATTGGCCCATTTAAAAAAGTGCGCGGATCCTGGGACCGGGTCGGGTCACCGCGCGGGTCATGGCCCCCCCATACGGCGTCGTTTTGCAAGTGTTATTTAAAAGGGAAAAAAACTTAAAAAAACATTTGCAGGGTCCCTTAAAAAAACATAGGAGGGCCGCCCCTTTTCCTCTGCTAGGGTTTCGGCCCTAGCCCCTTTTTGCGTCGCCATTCAAGCGATTAATCGGTTCGAAATCCGGCGCCGATCCCGATCCCGACTCAGGTAAGTTTTCTTTCTTTCTCCTTTTTTATTTTAAATGAAAAATAAATGGAAAAATAAAAAAGAACAGAAAAACTAAAAGCGATTCAGCTTCGAAAAACTTTTTTAGTATATTTTCTCTCTATATTTTCTTTACACTGACTTCTCCCCCCCTTATTACACAAAATCTGACTCCGTTTTATAGCCGACCTAAAGAAATAACAATAAAATCAATAAAAAATCCCTTGATTCTCTGTATTCTGTTGTTATTTTTTTTAGTCTCGTTACAGGTACTGTTGGAGGAAAATGCGCGCGACGTGCACGGAGTAACGTGCGCAACATGCGGAGGCGACAGACGTGACGTGCGGGGGCTGTTGCGGCGTGCGTGTGGGGGCTACTGCCGTGCGAGTTTGCTGCAGCGCCTAGGGTTTTTTTTGGTTTTAGGCTGATGGGGCTTGGGTCAAATGGGATATTTGGGTTTGTTTGTTGGTCTGGGCCCGGGCATATTTATTTGTTTGGGCCCGGGCATTATTGGGCTTGTACAGATTATATTATTATAGAATGATTTGTTGTACTTACTTCGGCAAGATTTATTGTTTTAGTACGTCAAACTTACTAAACTTCAATGAGCTTAGTTGTGTTACTTTGTTGTTCTTGTAGATACTCTGAAGGTTGGACAGTCAGATCGACACTCAAGTCACACTATCCACTCATTTTCGGTAGTTTTTGGAATGTTCATTTTGGATTATATGGCATGTAATAGTCTTGTATGCTATTACTTTTGTTTTGATATGTAAAGTGTTAAGATATGATCTTAAATGCAAATAGTCAATTTATATGGTATATATGTGAACGAGGTATGATATTTTAGTGCAAACTCATAGTAAGTATATTCGGAATGTTGTGATTGAGATGCTTATGTTTGACACATTGGTTGAATGTTTGATGGAGTGATTTCATTTTGTACATAGTTATATATACTTGTGGTACCAATGAAGGTACATTGGTTAAGCACTTAGGATGGTTGATTTAACATGCTTTGAGCTTGTTTAATGTCATTTTGAATAGGTCTTTTGGCTGGTAAATGGATTACTTATAGCCCAAGTAAGCTTAATTGGTAAACTTATTGTTTAAGGTTAATTTTGGGTCTACAAAGCATGAGACACGGGTGTGTGACTCAGACAGCCTGGCGACATGGTCGTGTTTCATCAGATGAGTTCTTTAGGGTGCAAGTCAGTGAGTTACACGACCCATCACACGGCCTGGTACACGGGCGTGTGGGGCGACTAAAAAAGTTACACGGGCTGGGACATGGCCATGTGTCTCTACTTCTATTGTTACACAATTTGAGACACGGACGTGTGTCTCAGCCGTGCGACCCCTATTTTACAAATTTTGCATATTTTTACTAAATTTCTAAATTGTTTCAAATTTGTTCCAATTTGATTCTAGGTTATTTTTAGGGCCTCGAAGGCTCGATTTAAGGACATTGTGCTTGAATATAAATGGTTTGTGATGTGATTATATTATTGATTGATAGAATGTTCAAATGTTTTTTATTGTTTTGTAATACTCTATAACCCTAATCCAACGATGGAGACGGGCTAAGGGTGTTACACCCCTCAACCTACCAAATTTCCTCCCTTACCTTACCTTGGCTGGCCATGCACCTAGACATGTCCAATTCACTTTTTATTTTATTTTCATTTTTCTCTCCTCCCCTTTCTTTGTCGTCTACCACCTTGCTCTTCCCCCCTTTTTCTCTCTTTTTTCTTCCATTTCACCATCTAAATCACCCTTTCTTCTCATTTATCCCTCACTCCACCACCACATAAGGCCGTCACACCTCCACCTCACCACCACCTCTCCATTACCACCGCCGCATTGTCGCCGTCAACCACCACCCGAAAATTTTTGATTTTTTTCTTTTCTCCTCTTTTCAAAATTCGTTTATGTAATCCTTCAATTATGATTTTTGTTCATTAAAGGGTTACTTCCCATCCTATTTTCTAACTTTTTTTTACATCATATTATTTTTTGATAGTGTCGGATCCTCCTCTCTAATCATCATATCATGGGAAATCGTTTAGCCCTCTTTCTTCTATTACTACGTAAGTATAGTCAATGTTTTCTCCTTGATTCACTCTTGTATATTTTATACATACATACTCGACTAAGACAACACTAACCATTTTAATTTATGGGTTTCATTGAAGTGCTAATAAAAAAATCTTGGTTTCGTAACCCCAATTGTACAAATGTGCGATTAAGTCGAAGGATTTCAAGCTCGAGAACCGAACTCTTTCGTTAGAAGTTGGAGTCGGGATCATTACGAACGGATTTGCAAATGTGTGGGGATTTTTTTTATAACAATGGTTGATATCATATTTAATCAAGATAATATTATTATGAGAAATAATTAATTACTATTTAAATAATCATCTAAAAATTGATATTGGGTGAATACGTTAAGTGTTCGTATGGATTGGTAAAATCCGTTAAAGAAGGATTTCAAGTAAGGATTCTGAAACTTCAGATCTGTGATGAAATATGCGATTGTGTGATTTCTGTTAAAAATGTTGATGTGCGATTTCCTTACACTCATGATATGTGATATATGGCGATTTGAATACAAATGTACAATAAACGTGATATTGAATTATTGATGTTCTGATTCGCATGTTAAACATGTTAATATTCTGATATTTTGATTCGTGTGTTAAGCATGCTATTAATCTGATTTTGGCTCGCATGTTAAGCATGTTATTAATCTGATTTTGACTCGCATGTTAAGCATGCCATTATTTTTAATTTTGATTCGCATGTTAAGCATGTCATTATGTTAAATCAAAAATAAATCTGATTCACATGTAAAGCATGCTTAATGTAAAATTTGTTCTGTATGCCATATCACATGCATGGGGTTGGGATAATGTGTATGGATGAAGTATCTAGCAGTTTAACTGCATATTAATATGAGTAAGCCATCGTTGTCGGGCAACCCAGGGTGGAGGGTTATCATTGTCGAGCAACCCGGGGTGGTGAATTATCGTTGTCGGGCAACCCGGGATAATTTAATTGGCAGTATACCTGTAATATTCTGTATCTAGTAGTATATTTGCATTATCTGATGGCTCGACCACAATATTTTGTTTCGGACAGCTCGACTGCACTATTTGGTGGCTTGTCCACAATATTGGTGTGTTATTGGATGGAGGAGTTCTGGGAAACTTATTATGATGTGTAGCGAAGATGGGTATAATCTGTTTTTCTGAAAGATCTGCATTGATTTCTGAAAAAGTGTTGCATTGACATCGTCATTATGCATTTTGATAAATGTGAAATTTTGACTAAATATCTATATGTATATGATTTGTTTAATCTGATGCTTTATGTGTTAATTTATGATATTATGATTTGTAACCCACACTGGGATTTTAAAGCTCACCATTTTTTAATTTTGATTTCTTAGATAATAATCGAGGTTAGGACGGGCTCGGCTTACGAAGGACCTCTCAGTCATTTTTAGAAAAATATATTATTTTGGTACTCAATATTTTCGGGATGTGTTTTTATTACTATGGATTTTTACTTTGGATTATTTTGGTTTTGGATTTTTCTGCATGGTTTAAGTTTTAAAATTATCATTTAAAAGATTGTGAAATTGACAATTTACGATGGATTTTCATAACTAAGTCAAACAAGACCCAATAAGGGTGTTTTCAGAATTCAATACTTTGTTTTTGAAACTCAACACTATATGCTCACAAAATTGATATTTTACAAGATATATATTAAATCTACGTTTTAAAAATGACGAGTTTTAGATATGCAAATTATCTGTTGTAATGTTTTAATTGAAGTACGACATTTTCTGAAAAATATCAAAACTTGAGTTTTCTAAAGATAAATAATTTCAAACAAAATTTGGTTTTCTCAAACAAGTTACAAGGACATTTTTAGCAACGGTGATTTTTAAGAGAAAATAGCTAAATGATTTTTTGGGCCATCAATATGGCCAATGTGATATTCGAGATTCGGCCATAACGTCTAAGTCGGGTTTAGGGGGTTACACCATCCGTGGGTTCCCATTGGCACCATTATTGTTGCTATACTCAACATGTCATTCTTCATCTCCCCCACCATTGTCCTTTACCTTGGATTTAGGAGACTCGAACTTGTCTTTCCTCAAAACAAGCTCGATTAAGGACTCTATCACGATCATGGCTTTTGACAGTTCTTGGACCCCTCGGCGTTCCAATTCCTATTTAACCCACGGCTTCAACACATCCATGAAATAGAAGAATGTCTCTTTCTTACTCAAATATGTGATTTGGAGCAGTAATTTTCTAAACTCCTTCACATACTCCCAAATTGTGCCTTCTCGCGAGAATTGGTGCAACTTAGCTCGAGCCTCCTCCTCGGCATATTGGGTGTAAAACTGCTTCTTGAAATCATCTTTTTGGAACTCCTCCCAAGTCTCAATTACAACCTGACCACGCCTTTCATCAGTGGACTTTCACCTCCACCATAGAAGAGCGAAATCAGTAAAATATCTAACAGTAATATTTACCTTCGCATCATCATCCTCGATGCTCACGACATGAAAGTATTGCCCCATCTCCCACAAGAAGTTTTTCACTTTCCTTACAGACCTTGCCCCCTTAAACTTCTCCAGTTTTGGGACATCTATCTTGCGGTTTAGTGTTGCACCCAACACCCATTTACCCACAACTGCTCAGCACACAACGAGCTATCCCTCGAGCTCTTCAACTCTTGTGCTTAAAGCCCTCGCCGTGGCCTTAGTTTCCTCCTTCAAAGCCATCACTGTGGCCTCGAGAGCATTGTCCCTTACTGTCAGCTTATCCGCAATGGAATTGAGCACCCATCACATCACTTCCACATTGGAATTGAGAGACTCCAACACATATTCCCTAAGCTGCTCTTTCATCAAGTCCAACTCATCGGTGCGTCCCTCAACTATCTCTAGTGTCTCCCTCATATCTTCTATGGATTCCTCAAGATTGACCACTCAACTTTCCAAAATCGACAACATATCTCTCGATTGGCTAACTTTCCTTGCACTCTCATGGTTCTCCATCTACTCCTTTTAACATATTGATTGATGCCTTCGAGCCGTAGTTCGAATACCAACTGTCACGGGGCTAAAACTTTAGGCTTGCAATCCTTGCAACCTTAAGTGGTTTCTTGAGTTCAAATCCGCTTAAGTCAGCCTAACTCTAACAAAGTGAGAATTCTCCATAAAAATTCTTTAAAACACCAAAAATAAAACGGAAGCAACTTAAAGACAAAAGAGCAACAAAAGAACAAAAAAGTCACAAAAAAGCAAAAACACACCAAGTGTTTGAGTAAATGCCCTCAATAGGATTTCATTACTATAAAATATTACAAGTGAGTTTCTATAGGATGAATACAAATGAGGGGGAAGATTTCTATTTATAGTTGAGCTCCCTCAGATCCAATAGTACAGTTTGTTGTACATTGACAATCGAGATTAAGTCTTTCTACAATTAAGATTCTTAAAGAGTTTGTACAATTCTTTAAGACTACAAAATCAAATATTATAAAATTATCAATCTTCTAATATTAGTTTCCATATTTACCATGGAAACCCTAATTTTCTTTTAAGTGCTTCACTGGACCACTAAGGCTTCAAGTAGATGGGCTTCTCCACATGTTTTACGAATCAAGTCAATTCAAGTAGGCCCAATTAGCCCCATTTAATTGATTGACCTCTATGGGACGCTCTTTGTACATTAATCATAGGCTTTGATCCGCAACCCATGACAAAAGAGTTAGTCAGTCAATTCAGTTGATTTTTTACACTTAACCAATTATCCTCCTACTATAATCAAACCTATTGATTTTGAAAAATAATGCTAAACACACTCTAAGTTCAAAAGTTATTTCTAGGGTTTGAGTTTTGGTTTTACCTAAACAAATTGTTAGGTCAATCGCTTCAATGCTTTCTAATACATAACTAACCATCCTTTTACTATAACCAAACCAATCGACTTTCATGTTTTGATCTAATCAAACGAACTTAACATTTTTTTTAGGTTTATTTCATGTCCATTTTATGATCCATGTTTGGGGTTCATGACTATCCCTCCCAACAATGTTGTCTCCAAGGTATGTATAGATATTATATATTATAAACATATTTAAACCACATCTATATGAAACCTTAACCAATTTAACTAAAACCAACTTATGCTCTCCCCAATTTTATCATTTTTGGTGGTTTTAACACCATGGGATGGATGCACCAGGAGTAATGGTTTTAACACCATGGGATGGATGCACCAGGAGTAAAGGGGCTTTGCCTTTGGGTTTGTTGGTGGTTATGTTCCACAAGAGACGTTACTGAGACGCCCATCTAATGTGAATCATGGGGTTATGTGGGAGTCTTTGCTTAGTGATAAGCAAAATGTATGGCTTCCTCTCTTGGTTGATCATTATACATTTGAGCACCAGATTAATGGTAGACAGCACTGAAATGGCTTAGCCTAATCATGCCAATCCTTCCTTATAAATGTTCTTCAACAAGAATATAAACATCAGAGAGATGCAAAACATATTATAGGGAAAGAAAATAAGAAAAGAAGTTCTGAAAAAGCACATTATAGCTGAAGTTAACATTACAGCTTGAAACTGCATAATGAGAGTCTGTACAATTGTTTGATAATTACAAAGCCAACAAATAATGGATGGACTGTCCGTTAGATATCTGCAAGTTCATGTACAAAATACTTGACAAAATATCAATCTAGAAACATCTAGGTGAGTTTTCCCAGATTGATTCTACCAAGATCAACCATTTTATGTAATTTATTACTCTTTTCTCACCTCCATATTTTATACATTCTTTGACTCTGTGGCTATCGCCTCAGATTTGCAGATGGGGCATACATTCTTAACAACCAGCCACTTCTTCAAGCAACCTGCATGATACTCGTGTCCACAATCAAGAGTTCCGATTTTCTCTTGGTTCTTATAATCCTCCTGCAAAATTCCAAGAGAAATAGCAAATACAATCCGTCAGGAATGGACATGTTGTATGATGGCGTGTGCTTCAAACTTGAACAACGGAGATGTGCAGTTCAAGCTCATTGATAAAGAATAATACTAGTTCTAAGCATTGTTCAGTGTCCGTTACCTGGCAAATAATGCAAGAATCAGGTTCCTGGTCAATAGGTGCTGCCTCTTCCAGATTAATAGTTGTAGCAAATGTTGAATAACTTCTTGTTTTCAATTTACTTGTAATGGTTTCCTCAGACAATCCAGTGTTCACGTTTCCAATACGCTCACCCAGAGCAAGCAGTTCCTGTGGTCATTTAGAGAATTTTACAATGAATGGTCACCTAAAGTAAAGTTGAACCATGCAAGACAACAACGTATATGATCTTCAACTAACCTCGTAAGACATGTCCTCTATATCCAAGCGCATATCTCTGTGATGATCAATAAAGTTCCCTACTTCATAAAATTCAGGGAGCTCCAGTACAGCAATTCCCTGCACCAAATCAATTAAAAGATATCACCATATTAAACTGAAAATTACCCCCAAAAAGAAAAGATCAGTTATATATGAATACCTTTTTCCTAGTTTCAGAAAAGAAAATGAAGTAATAAACATAGATAAGATTGCAGAAATGAAGAACAGGTACTAACATCAGGCGGAAGAACTCTTAGGTGAGGAAGATTGCGGTGTCTTGCAGTTGTCTCAGGTACGATACCACTCTCTCGGCGGGAATGATATATCCTAAAGCCACTAGGAGGAACTGGTCCCAGATGCCTACGACCCATCTCCCAACCATCATGCGAAAGATTCATGGAGCTTTGTGAGGCGTAACTTGCTGGAAAGCGATGAGGAACTGCTGCTACTTGTGGATGAATATTAATGCTGTGACCTCTTACTCCTTCAATAGGTGGTGCAGGGTGATGAAAATTATGGTTCCGAAGTTCAAGGGGAGAAGCATGTGAAAAGTTTGTGGAACTTCTAAGACTAGTCTCCATAGGTGCACCAACATTGCTACCTGCTCAAACATAAGACAGTGAAGAGTCCACAGAAATCAGTTTCAAGGAGAAAACATTGTACTACATCACCTCATTTACATGGAAGCTGCTTTCAGAAAAAAGAAATATAACTTATGGAAAATTGAAATTCCTAAAACAAGCTTGGGAGGAAAGAATAGAGGAATGGAGAAACTACCATGCATATATGGAACCCCAGGAACCTGAGTCCAGGCTGAGGCACCTCCATCTGTTATTGTTGGCTGAAAGGGCTGACCCATGTAATTTCCTTGAAAAACATGGTTAGCACTATGCATCAAAACAGGTTCCACTGGAGTTGCGCCTAATCTGTTCCTCACACTTCTTTGAGGTCCTGCTTCTCTAATTGTTGGAGGGCCATTCCCCCTATACTGAGGAATGTTGAAGGATGCACCATCCATTGTCCCAACTCCATCGGGATGTCTAGAACTTAATGGTGTAACTGAGGAACTAGAGCTTGATGAGGCATTAAAATGCTGAAAATTTCCTGGGACTCCTTCAGAATTCTTTCTCTTATACGAGCCCCTAACATTATCCATGAAGTGGCAATTCCTTGCATATTCATTTGCAGAAACTCCTAGGAGGTTGAAGTTGCTTGAAGATGGCATCTGGTCTGCCGGTCCATGATTTACAGGAGCACTTGACGAAGGGTTAGCCACATAGGGGATGTAATAGTTGGATGCACTTCCAATACCAAGATCAAGATTTGGGGAATGATTATGATGCTGAACACCTGGGTACTGGGGTAACCCATAGAACATACCACTGTCATAATGCTCTGGTAAGGGATGAGTATCAAGACTAGTAGCATTCCCTGGAGCCGCGACTCCCATCTGGATATCAGGTGGTGGGTAATTAGGCCTGCCACCCATAAAGATGCAGGGCTCAGGATGTAGATATCCTTGGCCTTGCTGGTCCATTTCTATCATCTGATTAGGGCATAGCATATTTCTTTGGCCCATGGTGTTCCAATAACTTGTTACAGTTTGTCACTGCTTCAAAGTAAAAAGAAAAAGAAAAAAAAACTTATTAGTACAAGCCATACCATAATCCACATTTAATATAGCATAGAGAATAAAAAGCTAACTGGCCACCATGCATCTATCCATTTATAAGAACCAAAAATAAAACATACAAATATAACTTGAAAATAACAGCAAATCTATAAAGTTTGAATTATCAGAAAAGACACAACGAAATGAAACTTTAGCACATACTCCACCTCAATGCAAAAAAGGGAACAAGTATCCCCTTCATCCAACTTAAGAGCAGAAATACAAGACATGCAAGGTATTACTTGCTAATCAAACCTTCTCATCTATTTATTTGGAATTTATAATATGCACTTATTTCAGTAGAAATACAAAGCATTTCCTTCTACAAATGGAAGAGAAGCAAACATGCAAAGAATATTAACAAATCCACTTTTTTAAATTGCAGCACTTGTAACCCAAGAAACGGTTAGCATAGCATTCAGGACAAAGGCACGGATCCTTGAGAATATACTAATCATTGTAGTCTCTTTGCATTGTCCGCTAATTTAACCTCAGACTAAGAATGCCAAAAAGAAGAAAGAACTTATTCTCCAATACTCAGATGTCCTATAAAACAAAAGTTTCTTTAAACATATATTCCAATTCTTAGAAGTTCAAAATGCAATATTTCCATACATGCTATCATACATTTCTTCCTTCACATCATCAACCAAACAAAATAAAAATCATCACCATGATCTAACCCTAAATTCATACCCCCACCCCCCAAAAAGTAAATCTTTACTATCAGAAAACAGGCATTCAAAATAAAAACCCATCATCAAAAGCATCCAATCAAAAAAATGACCCATGCCAAACTCTAGAATGGAGAAATTTACTGTATTTAAGAAAATACAATTATTTATTGATCTTTCAAAAAAAAAACACAAAGGCAAAAATATTTCAACTTTTTTTATCATAATCTTTCCAATCCTAAAGAGCATCCAACAAGTTCTCCCACCAACTCCTCCTTTGATTAGAACATTGAATAAACGCCCAAAAACGGAAGTTTCTGGAATATAAAAAATCTTAGTTTCAAACAAATTAGTCAAATTGTTAAAAGCCCGCTATCTATCAAAAGAATTGAAAATATAAATTTGTTAGCAGCATGCAAATTCAAATTTAAGAGACACCAAGTCAGTCTTCTTTCTTCGCCGTACCTTATAATTATAAGAACACAGCCCAGAAGAACAGCTTAAGTTAATGGTAATCCTAAGGAAAAAGTCAAAAGTGAAAAAAATTAAAAATTGTTAAGTTTTTTCTGCATTAATCAAAATTCAGACAATGTAGAACCCTAGCTATTCAAAAATTAAGCGTACAATTTGAAAAAAAGCTAAAAAAAATGAAAAGAAAAGAAAGGCTAACCGATTAGAAGCGAAATTAAGGAAAGAATAGAATGAGAGATTGAGAGATCTGAAGAAAATAATAATAATTAGAAGAGAAATGAAAGAGAAAACATCAAAAGATAGAGAAAATTGAGAGAAAGAGCGAGATAGAGACAAGACAACCGGCTTCCCTTTTCTAATTTTAATTTTAGATAAATTATTGTTATTAGGGTTATTTAAATTAAAAATGAGAAATAAATATAAGAAAAAGTAACGTTTGTGACTTCAAAAACATTTTCATTAATAGTGATTATTTAATGAGAAATAACTATAAAAAGGGTCAAACTGTATTTATAAAATTACATTTTTGTGATGAAGATGTGATCAAATAGCAACGCATATTCTTCAAGTTCCCATGAAAAAGCTTTCATATTTAAGGACATATTTGCATGTGGGTCCTCTAATTCTTATCCCATGTGATCTACATATTATGGTTTAATATCTCATTATCATTTTAGTATGTAGTACATGGTAAAATGTGATTTCAACAATATTATTAAGGGTAAACCATATGTCCCATTAGATTTATTCCACATGACTTTTTATAAATAAGAATATTACATTTAACCGTTTATATATATCACACATTATATCCTAATTGATTATATTTGATGTTAAATGTGCGGTGCATGTGAGATCAAAATAAATCTTCTCTCTTCAAATTGGGGTTTAGAATTGTTAACTAGGAAGAATAAATATAAATTTAAAGGTTGTTGTTCTATTACCATCAATAAAGCTAACTATTCTTATGTTTGAAAGTACAAGAGATGCTTCGAAGTAATATAAGTTGGTCATCAGACAATGGAAGAAGTGTGACGATTTGGCTAGATCTTTAGCTGCTTAATGTAAGACCTTTGATTAGCAAAAGCACTATGGAAGCTAGCGGTTTGGAGAATGTTCGGGTCTCGGATATGGTAGATACTCATGACAATTGGAAATGGGATTCCTTTGCTTATCTTTTAGAATAGTCGATCCTTTTGTAGATTGCTTCGATTCCCCTTCCAAAAGATAATTTAGGGCTTGATTAATGCATATGGAGGTGCCCCTTCTAAAAGATAATTTAGGATTTGATTAATGCATGTGGAGGTGGTCTAGCGTTGGTAAGTTTACAATCTCAATGCTTATAAGCAACAATGGTTGGAATTGGAATCGAAAGAGGATCATTTGACTAAATTATGGAAATTGCCATTACTGCAAAGAATAAAGCAACTCTTATGGTTGGAGTGGAGAGAGAGTCTTTACAAATTTTTAAAGATGTAAACATGGTATTGCAAGGGATGCATCATATTTTGCTTATGGTTGCTACATTGAAAATGTCATATTTTGAACACTTGCTTGTGTGGTGTGGATTGGACTATTACTTACAGATATGCATGATAATTTCTTTACAGCAAATTTAAATATATGGATGATGCAATGTATTTAATAGTGATACATTTATTATTTGGTTCAACGATGCCGCTTGGAAAACACTTTTTGCAATTGCATGTTAATGGCTAAGGAGAAGCGTAATGTTATGATCTTCCAAGGGGAGCACTGTAATGTGAACAACACTTTAATAGTTGCTTGAGTCGGGCTATTTCGATGGGGGCAATAGTGTTAGGCAGTTCTCAAGCAATAGCAGAAGGATTGATCCATGATAAAAATAGAAACTAGTTAATCCAATATAAGAGAAGAGTGGGGATTCTCGAGGCAAATTTATGCTAAATTTTCTATGGGATCTCGATTGCTTGGAATATAGGCTTCAAGAAAGCCCTTGTGGAGTGTGATAACATCTTAGTTGTCCAACTCTTGAATGATAGAATAGTCTGGAGTAGCTCCTTGGCTTTGATCCGAAACATTAGTGATATTTATGGTCAAGAATGGAAGGTACAGTTGTCGTATATCAATCGAGAGGCGAATTAGGTTGTAGACTGTTTTGCAAAATCAATAAAGACCTTTGAATGCGGCTTTGACCCCGCCTAACTACGGATTTGGCCTGAATAAAAAACATTCAAACAAGAAAAGTTGATCAAAGAACATTAAACCTCACCGTTTTGCACTCACAATAAAAATAAACAACTCTAAGAGGCAAAGAAAAGAAGTTAAGATTTTCTCGCTTGTAACTTTTAAAGAGTAATCAAATATTGTGAAATATTTTCATATTGTAGTAAACATGTAATTATTTTCTATATATTTGAACGATGGATGAATAAATAAAGTTAATTTTACATTTCACTGTTATTTCTTTTCTATTTTCGTCTTTCATGTTTTGCTTGCATAGCGAAATTGTGACAAGAAAATATAGCTCATTAATTGTCTAATTTTAAATTGATGATAAGTGGCATGTAAGAACGATTACATTGCGAGAAAGACAACATACTTCAGTAGATAATCTAAACGAGTCTGTAATCCCGTAAAAGAATCAAAGTGAACATTTTATTCAAATACTTAGAAGGATTATTATGTCATCTACAATTTCAATAGGGGAGATGACTAGTCTTGGCTATCGGAGCAGTTGACTCCACGAGTAGAAGCATAGATCTATTCATAGGAAGAGTGGTACATTGGATTGGACCCAAGATAAATTAATTCTAAATCTATTTGTGAATTAATTCACTTGTGATGTTCATGGTGTGATTTACCTAAATCTTGAGTTAGTCACTAATCATGCGTATCTAACTCATGTGCTTTGATATAAGTGGAGGCTTATGCTCTAAAGATGATCGAACCCATAGTCGGTATGTTGAGTACATGACTTGTATATGGCATGGCTTTACTAGAAACAATGGAATTTATAGCTCAATTAAAAAGTTAACGATATCCTTTCATTGGCATTGTGTGGATTGGTAAATATGGAATGTGGTCACAAGTTGCACGTTCTCAAACAAGCAATTTATCACAGTCATTTGTTGACAGTGGTCATATTAATCATTAAAAAGACACAATGGTGACAATGAGATAAAATAGAATTGCATTGAGTGAATGGATTTAACTTAAAGGAATTAAGGATATCATATGAGAGTAACACACATATGACGAGATCATTGGACAAAGCATTTGGATGAAATGCTTTCATAAAGAGTATGCAATAAGGAGTTTTCAATCATGGTACTTTTTGTGGACAACTCATGATTAAGTAAATTGCGAATTATCAGAGCGATGCTTCTAAACGTAATTGAAATTACTCGAGCCTAATTGTATATTCTGATTGGTTTCTCCGCTAGCTCAACAAAAGCTCGATCAAACTGCATTTGAATCAGATGGAAATTTTATGACTTTGGAAATAATTTAATTGAGCTGATTTATTCGATGTTTATTTAAATTAGGTGGTCGTGAGAATTGTTCAACTAGAGAATTTGATTAAATAATTTTATTGAAAAATTAATTTTAGAAAATCTTGAATATTTTTGAAAAAATTAATTTTGATCAAGTAAAATTAAATTAATCAAATTAATTAAAATAAATATGATATTTTTGGAAATTAATTTTCAAGTTAGACAATTGGTCCAATGGGTAATTAAACTTGAAAATTGGACCAGATATTGAAAATTGGACCCGAGAACCCAAAACCGAGACCAAGACCAAAAAATTGGTCAAACTAGGCTGGATATGTGAAACTGAGCCGACGGTCCAACTGATGGCTGGACTGAACCGATCGAGCCATCATTAGCCCGGATCAAACCAGCAACAGACAAACCGGCTCAAGATATCGTGAGGGTGTCGCACCTGCGATGGCATCATTAGACACAACGGTGCTGGCTGCGATGACGGGGGCATTCCAGTGGCTACTGCATCTTGGATTTCTCTTCCTTGTTCGTCTAAAATAATTCTATCTTGGTCATCTTTTTTTATTGCTTTTAAAATTTCTTCCTGTTGGGTTTTAGTCAGTGCATAATCCCACCATCCTTTAATTGACCAGTAAATCCAGCAACTAAAAGATTAGCTATAGCATGGTCATTGATTAATCCATTTTGATTTTGGGTTTTATAAACATTTGAAACCATTGTCATTTGTTGTAATAAACTAAGAATATTATATTCGGACATTCCATCTATATTCCATTCATAGATTGTATTAGCATTGTATTTATTTTGGAAAACAGGTTTTTCTTCTATGTTAAGATCAGGTGCAGTGATTTTTGGATAATATAATCTTTTTGGTTCTTTCCAAGCCATCTTGTTAATTTGTTGTTCATCTGACTGATCCGAGTCAGATTGGGAGGATTGGTGTAATGTATTTACTGAATATTGGGTTTGTATTGAGGTATCAGGGGCGATTAATTCAGACTTATGGTTTTCTAAAGCATTAAGTCTATTTTGGATTTCTGTTAGGAAATCATTTTGGGATTTTTGGAAAGCTTTTGGAATCTCATAAGGTGTGAATATTGGTTCTTTGGAACTTTTTTCGGTTATCTCTTTTACTGGTTCTCTCTTGATTGGTTGACTTTCTACCAAATTTTCAATATAATCTAATTGTTTTCCTATTGTATGAAGATTAATATTTGTATAATTGTTTTGTTCTACTATCATTTTGATATCCTTTGATGAGATTTGTTCTCCTGCATCGGGAGCTCTCATTCTTAAAGGGTTTGCTTTTATTCCAGTATTCTTATGAAGATATTGAACCTCCATTAAAGGGGGATGTCAAGATTCAACTTCTCCTTTATTAGTTTGCCATCTAGTATTATATCTTATTGTATTAACAGATCCTAAATAATATTCTTCAAACCATTCAAAGAATTTTATATGGACTTTATGAGTATTCATAAATCTATAATATTCTTGAAGAATATTTTCTTTTTTATCATTATAATTTTTAAAGTAATCTTCTCTTTTTGCTTATTTTTGTTGGAATAGAAGTGCTTTCTACACCATTCTTTATTTATTTCAAACAATTTTTCTAAAACAAATATTTCTGAATTTTTTCTTTGTCTTGCATTATTAGTCATTGATGAATAAGTTGGTGACATGTTAGGTGAATTTTGGGGACTCTCTTCTTGTCTGGCATAGATAGGTTGAGCTATATTTGAGGAATTATCTATTCCTTGTAAATTGGTCCTAAATGTTGTTGGGATAGAAGAGACAGAGGCTCTGGCTGTCCTAAAATCTACTGTTTGTGTTTCTGGATTTGACTCTTCTTCTATATTTAACCTCCTAAAAGCTGTGCTGGTACTTCCTATTTCGAATGAGTGTCTTGGAGGCATTCTTTGTGGCCTATTGAATTTTAATTCAACTGTGCCATCTTGGTGCTGAGAAATTTCACTTAATGAAGTGTTTCTTATGGGGGTTGGTGCCACAGGGTCTGTAGCACCTTCAAGTTTCCACTTATCAGGAAGGTTTATCTCATGCCATTGTATTGTTCTGGGGATTGTAGTATGAGATCTTGTGGTGTCTGTCTCTATTAAGAGGGTTTCTCCTTTTGGGCTTTGGAGTAAAGCCTTGGTATTAACTACAGAATACATGGCTTTGAAATGGAGTCTATAAACCAAAGTTAACACTTCTGTACCTGGAAGCATTTTGTAGTTATGGGTATGTATTTGAAGTGTTAAAGATTGTAAAATGTTTTTATCAGTCAAAGAAACCATAAAATTTGGATAACAATTAAAATGTATTGGGCCAGTACATAGGCTTGTTTCTATAGTTCCTAATAATGAGTCATTAAACATGATGTGTCTTTGGTCTCTTAAGACTACTAATATTGAGGTATTTTTAATGGCTTCAACACTAAAAGGTTTGACTCCAACCTGGACTAATCCAAAATGGATGTATTTGTATATTTGTTCTTTGAGTTTATTAATGACGACTTTATCTAATAATTGGATTGTTTCATATTCTTTTTGAATAGGTAAACTCCTTTCTTTTGTTTTTATAACATAACTGCAAAAAGCATTTAAATTTTCAAAAGTTGTTTTTTTGTAAACTTGGTTTGTTGGAACTCTTGGAAGAGTCCAATTATCAAATCTTTGGGGAATATTTTCATAATGTTCTTCTTGTTCATTAACAGTATTGTTTGAGGTTTGGTCAGATTCTTGGGATTGATTAGAAACAAAGCTAGCAGAAGAATTGGTTCTTCTAAGGAAAGGAAACATTCTTTGTTTTCGTATTTCCTATAGGGGGTTCTACTATCTGAATCTCTGAATTAATTAAGTTGGCTACGGGGATACTTAGTCCTTGACACGCCTAACCCATGGCTAACTGGACACTGTATCAATTCTCAGCAAAATAATAATACGATAATAAAGATAGTTAAACCAGAACTCAGAAATAACGAAAACAAATTGAATATTTTCTTAAACTTAAGAATACCTGCTCCTCCTTGGCTCTGATACCAGGAAGTCCCGAGGATCTGAGGACCGGATTGGTAATGATATATTTTTAAGAAAATAGTTTAAGTTTGAAAACTTAATTTTGTAAATGCAATTTGAGAAAATATTTTTTAATTTGAAATTTTGGAAACTTAAAATGAAACTTTGTTAATGCGAAAGTTTTGAGAAACTTTGAGAAACTTTTGGGAGAAACAACTCAAATGGGTAAAATCGAGTTCTGCCTTCCATTCACAAACTGATAGCCTTTTATAGAGGGCTATTCTCTCCTTACATCATCTAAATCGTTTAATCATTACATTTGAAACTTTTGAAAATAAATTTTCAGAGAATATATTCTCTGGTTACAAAATACAAATTACATAACTATTCACTTGTCTTTTCTTGCAGGGAATATTTCCTGTTCACACATTATTCTGTTACAGGGAATCTTTCCTGTTCACATCATTTCTTGCAGGGAATCTCTCCTGTTCACGCATTATTTTTGTTGCAGGGAATCTTTCCTGTTCACGGATTATTTTGTTGCAGGGAATCTCTCCTGCTCACATCATTTCTTGCAGGAAATCTCTCATGTTCATGTATTATTTCTTTTTGGACCTGGTGATGGTTACCAAAGTGGTATCATCTGCAAGATCCACCGTTTTGATTGAGGATGCTGGAGATTCATCTTCAGATTCGGAGTCCAATGAGCTGAGCATTTCAGCCATGAGTTTTTTGTATTCTTTTTTGGTCTTGGCTTGAGCTAACATTGCACTGGCTGTTGACTTTGCTTGAAGAAATTTTGCTGTGGTTTGATCCGGGGCTGCAAACTTACATAATCTTGGATTCTTGTTGAAAAAATTATCCAAATATTTTGAATCATATTTCTCATCATTAAATTTGTCCCACCATTTAGTCCTGTAATTGCGAACTAATAATGGAATTCCAGTGTGTTGGTCTTGCTCATAAAAATAATTCTATGAGACAATCCAGGAAATGCATAGTTTTGAGAAAAAATGGATTGTCCTGTAAATGTGTTTTTGATCTGGTTCAGGATGAAATTTGTCAAAGAATTTGGGCCATAAGTTTTGAATTTTTTCTGGTAGTATCTCAAAGGATGATGGTCCATACCAATTCCACCACTCTTGGAACCAGTTTGGGAATTTGAATTGGGTGCCATATTTGAAATATATGAGCCACGAATGTCTCATGTGTTGGTTGTTCATTAAAAAGGCATTGTACCATGCCATTTGGTAATCCCAATATGTAAAATATGGGTAATGGTCTATTTTGGTGGTAAATTTGGCTGGGAATTTCTTTGAAGCATTTGGGTTTTCACTCCAATCTCTTGGTCAGAGAATTTTTAATATTTGGGTTGTTGAATGGGTAATAAAATTTGGATCTTTTGGATCTGTGTAATGTTTGAACAAAACAGATCCAGTTTGGACCAGTATATTTTCATAATACTGTTGGGGTTTTTGAGAATCCAATGGTTTGAAATGCCATCCATTGAAAAGTTCTTTTGCCAGTATATGTGGAGGTTTTTCTGAAAATTCTTCCTCCATAACAAGAATTTTTTCAAAATATTTGTTTGGAAAATATTGTGAAGATTTTTGTGTAGCAGTTTGTGAAGATACCGCTATCTCTTTTGGAAAAACCTCTTGGAGAGAAGTCTCTTTTAAAACATTTTTAAGAGATTTTGGTTTGTGTAAAACAATCTCTTTATTTTTTGAAACCTTTGCTGCTTCAGCAGCAATTTGTTTAAGAGGAGTTTCCTCTTTCATTTGCGAAAAGGCCAATGCTACTTCTGGAGATTGAGATAGGGACTCAATCCATTTTTTGATTTGAGAACCAATCTCATTTGGATCTTGTGCATCTTGAATTATTGTATTTTTGGAGGATTTTGACGATTATGATGATTTCTCATCTTCTTCTTGGCAAATTTCATACCATGTTTTAATTGGTTTTGATGTGATTTGGGTTTTGGATGATTCTTCTATTTTCCCTTTTCCTTTGTCTCGAAGTTTGGGGGGCATTTTTGAAGAAACTCTCTGGTGAGAAAATCAGGCAAAGAATTAGTTTCTCCTTTGATGTATTCAATATCAAAATCAAATATGCTCAAAATTGCCTGCCATCTTGCAAAAATCTGTTTTGAGGCAATGTTTTGAACATCTTTTTGTAAAACTTCTTTTGCTGATTTGCAATCGATTCGCAAAAGGAATTTTTGATTTAATAAATCACTTTGGAATTTTGTAATGCATAAAAAATTGATAAAATTTCTTTTTTAATAGTACTATAATTTTGCTGAGTAGGATTCCAGTGTCTGGAAGTAAACTGGACTACTTGCTCTTTTCCTCCTTTAACTTGTTTTAGGATCCCACCATACCCTATTTCAGAAGCATCTGTTTCAACTATCTTGGGGGCATTTGGATCAGCTAAATATAAACAAGGAAGCTTAGTGATTTGTTTTTTTATTTGGGTGATAATATTGGTATGGTTTTTTGTCCAAGGTTGTGGATTCTTTTTGAGTCTATCATATAATGGTTTACATAATTTGCTAAGACCTGGATAAAAGTCTATAACATAATTGAGGCTTCCTAAGAACCTTTGTAATTGGACTTTATCAAGAATTTGGTCTGGGAATTTGCTAGCAAATTCTATAGATCGTTCTATTGGGATAATGGTTCCTTGGGTAATGTAATGACCTAAAAACCTTACTTTGGTTTGGAATAAACTTATTTTGAATTTAGAAACTACTAAACCATTATTTCTTATGACTTTTATAAAGATTGATATATGTTTAAAGTGTTTTTCTAAATTTTCTGAAAATACTAATACATCATCGATGTATACTATTGTGAATTGAGAATATTGGTAAAAAATATCATTCATTATTCTTTGGAACTCCGATGGAGCATTTTTTAACCCAAAAGGCATTACATTCCATTCATATTGTCCAAATGGTACAGTAAATGCTGTTTTATATCTTTCTTCTTCTTTTATTTGGATTTGCCAAAATTCGGATTTCATATCAAATTTTGAGAAAATATTTGCATTACAAAGTTTTTGTAGCAAATCTTTCTTATTTGGTATTGGGTATCTAATCCATTTTAAGGCTTGATTGAGAGGTTTGTAATTAATTACTAATCTTGGCGTTCCTCTTTCAAGTTCTGCATTTTTTATTACATAAAATGCTAAACAACTCCAAGGGGAACTGCTCTTTCTAATTAATTTTTTTATTAAGAAGGTCTTGTATTTCTTTTCTACAAAATTCTTCCATTTCTTTGTTCGTTTGTATTGGTCTTGCTTTTGTGGGTATTTGTCTTTCATCAAAATCGTTTTCGTATGGTAATGTTACTTCATGTTTCTTTCTATTCCAAAAGGCATTAGGAATGTCAGAGCAAATTGTTGATTCTATTTCCTTTTTGATTTGATCTATTCTTTTTTGTATTTCTCTTTTTCTTAATTGTTCATTTAATTTTTTAAAACATATTTCCTCTTTTAGGAAAGAGATTTGCTTCTGTTTGTAATTAATTAAATTATTAATTTGTCCATTATGAATGGATAAAGATTTTAATAGGTTGAGGTTTCTTATTTTCGGTTTTTCTACAAAAGGAAATTCTACCTTAGTGTTTAAAACTTTAGTGGAGATAGAATTATTTGTTACTTTATAAGGTTTGGGTAAGGATATGAATGGGGTTCCTAATATGACATCTTGGGTAATATCTTTTACCATTAAAAAACATGTTTGATATTTTATACCTTTGTTGGATATTTCTGCATTGGGAATTTTGTAAGTAATTTTTAATTTTTTTACCATTTGCAGCCTTAAGAGATTCTGATGTTTTATTATAATATTTTTTTGGAATTATTCCTTCTCTAATGCAGTTTTGGTCTGCTCCTGTATCAAAAAGGGCTATTGTTTCTAATTGAAATTCATTATTTATGACAATATTTATTTTTATTAAATATCTTTGAATAGATACTTCAGTTAGAACCATCATATATTCTTGTGTATTTTCTTCAGGTTCAGGTTCAGTTTCTGATGAACTTTTTTCTGAGGTTTCGTCTTTTAAGGATCTAATTTGTTCCTTCATTTCTTGTTGTTCTATTTTAAGCTGAGAAAGTTCTGATTTAATCTGTTTTATTTCCAACTGTAATTCAGAGTTTGTAATTTGTCTTGGTTTTATTTTTTCATATTTATTAAATATTATATCTTGTATATTATACATTTGTGATTGACTAGAAATGATTTCTTTTTCTTTTTCTGGTTTATCTTTTAATGAGGATTTTAATTTCAAAAGGTATTCTCTTTTAAGCTCTAGGTCTTGAATTTTATCAATAACTTCTATCATAAATTCTTGATCTTTAGTTAGCATATTAATTGAAGGTTCATTCTCATCTTCAGAAGACTGGGATGTTGTATGTAATTCGTCTATTTGTAATTCATCTGTTTCAGTAGATGTATCATTTTCAGAAGAAGTTGTTTCTAATAGGATTTCATTTAATTTTTGTTCTATCTCTTCTTCTAAATTTAAGTTATTGATTTTTCTTTTGATTTTACAATATTTTGAGATATGTCCTCGTTTTCCACATCTATAACATTTTATTGTTTTGTCAATTTTGTTTTCTATTTTTTGTTGTTTCTTTCATTTTCTGTATTTTTTATATTTAGGTTTTTTATAATATTCTGAAATATTCTTTTTCCTATTTTTTGGCTTTTCAAGGCAACATGTTTTTGAAGAAGAAGGCTCATTCCTGATGTCAAATTGGTGGCAGAATGATCCTAATTCCTTTCTACATTGATATCTTTCTTTCTTGAGTTGTTTTTGTAATTTTAAATCTTGGCAAATTTTTAATCCTTCTTTTTGGGTGAAACTAATTAGTTCACCATATGTAAGCTTTTCATATGGAATAATACCTTTGTAATTTTCTCTTATTTGATTCCTAACTTTTTCTCCTAATAATGTGGGAAGTCCTGCTAGAAATTTTTCTTTCCAAAATGGTTGCTGGTTATCAGATCTTTGCATGACTCTAGTCATAAAGACATCTTTATACCATTTAAAATCGGTTATTTTTTACATTTTAAATTTGATAATAATTCTGAATTTCTATCTTTAAGATGAGAAGGATCTCCAATGAAGTGTTTAGAGATTGAGAAAATTAAAGTTGCTACTGCATCTTGGATTTCTCTTCCTTGTTCGTCTAAAATAATTCTATCTTGGTCATCTTTTTTATTGCTTTTAAATTTCTTCCTGTTGGGTTTTAGTCAGTGCATAATCCACATCCTTTTAATTGACCAGTAATCCAGCAACTAAAAGATTGCTATAGCATGGTCATTGATTTCCATTTTTTTTGGGTTTTATAACATTTGAACCATTGTCATTTGTTGTAATAAACTAAGATATTATATTCGACATTCATCTATATTCATTATAGATTGTATTAGCATTATTTATTTGGAAACAGGTTTTTTCTATGTTAAGATCAGGTGCAGCGATTTTTGGATAATATAATCTTTTTGGTTCTTTCCAAGCCATCTTGTTAATTTGTTGTTCATCTGACTGATCCGAGTCAGATTGGGAGGATTGGTGTAATGTATTTACTGAATATTGGGTTTGTATTGGGGTATCAGGGCGATTAATTCAGACTTATGGTTTTCTAAAGCATTAAGTCTATTTAGGATTTCTGTTAGGAAATCATTTTGGGATTTCTGGAAAGCTTTTGGAATCTCATAAGGTGTGAATATTGGTTCTTTGGAACTTTTTCGGTTATCTCTTTTACTGGTTCTCTCTTGATTGGTTGACTTTCTACCAAATTTTCAATATAATCTAATTGTTTTCCTATTGTATGAAGATTAATATTTGTATAATTGTTTTGTTCTACTATCATTTTGATATCCTTTGATGAGATTTGTTCTCCTGCATCGGGAGCTCTCATTCTTAAAGGGTTTGCTTTTATTCCAGTATTCTTATGAAGATATTGAACCTCCATTAAAGGGGGATGTCGAGATTCAACTTCTCCTTTATTAGTTTGCCATCTAGTATTATATCTTATTGTATTAACAGATCCTAAATAATATTCTTCAAACCATTCAAAGAATTTTATATGGACTTTATGAGTATTCATAAATCTATAATATTCTTGAAGAATATTTTCTTTTTATCATTATAATTTTTAAAGTAATCTTCTCTTTTTTGCTTATTTTTGTTGGAATAGAAGTGCTTTCTACACCATTCTTTATTATTTCAAACAATTTTTCTAAAACAAATATTTTTGAATTTCTCTTTGTCTTGCATTATTAGTCATTGATGAATAGTTGGTGACATGTTAGGTGAATTTGGGGACTCTCTTCTTGTCTGGCATAGATAGGTTAGCTATATTTGAGGATTATCTATTCTTGGTAAATGGT